>NW_028152134.1:0-275714 GCF_964638095.1 Poromitra crassiceps
TCATCATACTATTATGGGATGCGATGCGAACATTTGTATTATGGGATGAGCGTTTCGCAGTACTGTATTTAAATGCTGCTACATGTAATGAAAACTAAGCTTAAGCTTAAGTAGGGACACTCTGGAGTTAACGTGACGCCACTTACTGTACTTACTGACTGCTGTAGGCTACAGTAAGTACAGTGGCGTCATGTTATGGGGCTAGAGTTAACGTTACTCCTGCTGTTTTACTGGGGGTCGGAGCTCGCTCTCTTAACGCCAAACTCAATGCCAAAACCTGTCCGTTTACTGTTGTCTTGCTTGTCACTAAGACAAGTGCTATACGAGGGATCAGCCGAGCAGTATTTTGGTAAACAAACCGCGTCACTGGGTGGCAACGGCAATGGAACCTAGTTCCATTAGCGCCAAGTGGCGCGAGGCGTGAGTGTCTGACTCTAGCCCTGGTGTGACAGCCTAAGTTTATTTATTTGTTGGACAGGCACAGTGGAGATTAAAAGATGGTAAAAAAGCAAAGAAGGGTAGTTTTCATCCGCCGGAGACTTCAGTGTTTCATTGTGGAGTTGTTGAATATGCGGACAGAAGTGCACAACAGCTGCTGCAGGAAGTAAACAACAATCACACGCACAGTAAACAACAATCACACGCACGCATATTGTATGGAGACAGGATAGTGGAGCGACCAGTTAGGCTGTCACACCGGCTAACTTTGTTTACTAGTAGGGAAATATGCATATTTGTAAATTGAAACAGAATCTGATAGATTCCTTTGCTATCGATTTAGCAGTTACTCTCCCTTCAGGTCTCATCCTGTATTATCCACAGATTTTTCACCTGCCTGTTGATCTTTTGTCGTTTATCATCCTCATTTCTATAATTGATCATTTGGTCGAAATCTGTGATGTCTGTGGTAGTCTGCGTCATGTCCGTTGTTGTAGAACTCATTAGCAAAACAACTGTACATCAACTTGTGAATTTCTTCCTATTGAAATGTTGCAATTGCAAGTGTGAGACACTGTGTGTGTGTGTGTGTGTGTGTGTGTGTCTGGGGGGGGGTTACACATTTTGTCGACATTTGTCGACTACAATACTTGGTGACAGATGTGCCAGGGACCTACGGTTTTAAGATATCAGTATGTTTTAATGAGAAAATTCATACGTACTCATCTCTCCTTATCCAGATTCATCTGCAGCCTGCCAGCTCGTCTGACAGCGAGGGCAGTAACGCTGGCGGAGGCAGCGAGGAGGAGGAGGAGCAAGAAGCTGTGGTGCCTCAGAAAGCTGACTCGGCGGAGCAGTGAAGCGGAAGCTGCCCCCTGCTAAGGTAACTGTAGTCTTTTAATTTCAGACAGTGTTTAACAGCCATCCACTGACAAGGATATCTCTTAACTCATTGAGTGCCAAGGACGAGTATGTTCGTCAATTCAAATACTAACGTAGAGTGCCAAGGACGAGTATGTTCGTCAATTGCGTTTTTTGACGGTGGGACGTGGATCAAAGCCTCTTACATCTCCTATAAAAATATGGGAGCTATTGAATGTGTATAACCTATTTTATAGAGCACTGGGGAACAGGAGCGATACATGGCTTCCTGATCAGACTAGCAGACCAACATGGCAGAGAGGGGGGGGGGGGGCCTGCGCACCTGAAATGCCACGGATATAATCTCTAAGCCACTCCCACTTCCTGTTTGATCCTCTGATGCAAAGACGTAAATTGACATATTATAATTAAACAAGGGGGTCCCTGACAATCACATGTCAATCACATATCACTCTGTAACAATATATATATACTGTATATATAATGATAATAATAATCATAATTTCAGCCAGTAAGTACAGTTTGAACCAATACCTTTTAACTTGAAGAGCGCGGTGTTATTATTATTTTATTTTTGGGGGGGGGGGCGGGGGTAATGAATTTACATTTTGGGCTCATGATCATTATGAACCCCCCCCCCCCTATATATATTATATATAGTATGTCCTCATTAAGTTGATGTAAAATCGTGCATGAATTGTAAACCCACTCCAGTTTTAAGATATTCCTACTTCACCAGCTGATCTGAATCATTTTCTACTTCCTACCAGGTGTATTCTATTGAAGATGGCCTGAAAACCTTTGACTTCCTGTCACATGACTGTATGACACTAGTTGTCGGGCAATTTGGTGGAGATGTTGCCATTGTGGATAGGCGCACCCCAGGGTAACATACTGCCATCTTCTTCAACTGTTGTATTAATGATTTAAAAAATGCAGCACTTCTCTATTCTTTACCATCTCTCTTCATCATGTTGAATGTCAGTAAGCATGAAGAGTGCTAACCGCCTGCTCTCTTTTTTTATTAATCATAAACAACATTGTCAGAAACATGCATAATGTTTTCCAGACTGGTACAAAGCTGCTTCTAATCTCTTAATGTTTTTAATTTCTCTGCAGCAACTCCCATGAGTCCCTCCACACCCTCTACACCCTCAACCCCAAGAGCCTTCACTGTGTTAGCGTCCATCCACTAAACAAGCAGTACTTTGCAGTGGCCGAGAGCAGGTATGACTCATATCTTTGATTAATTTATATTTTCTCCAGAGCAGTAATCACTTTGATCATTTGTTTTCTAAAGTTGTTAAATTGGATTGCCTGCTTGTAGTCAGTTCAGCTGTAGTCTGTCCAGTCTATAAATAGTCCAAACTAATTTT
Source organism: Poromitra crassiceps (assembly GCF_964638095.1). Classification (NCBI taxonomy): domain Eukaryota; kingdom Metazoa; phylum Chordata; class Actinopteri; order Beryciformes; family Melamphaidae; genus Poromitra; species Poromitra crassiceps. Next base: position 2,697 of record NW_028152134.1, read on the forward strand.
CCTTCTTCTCTGCAGGCTTGTGAGTATTTACGATAGCCGCTGTCTGAAGAAGACCGAGAGCCAGGCGGTCTGCCAGCTGCACGGCCACTCTTTAAGCATAACCAGTGCTTATTTCTCCCCTAGTACAGGGAACAGAGTGCTCAGCTCCTGTATGGACAACACGATTAGGTGGGGCTGACACAGCTTAAAGCACTTGCACTGCACTACTTGTTTTGGAATTACATCTCTAAATTGAATGTGCATTTTCTTTTCTTTTTCCATAGGATATATGACACCTCAGCAATGACCACCACAGCTCCTTTGCTGACTTCCATCGGGTACATCCACTCACTTGAACATAGCCTCTCAGTGTGGGAAAGTCATTATGTGACAGATGTCCCGGCACACACGGTTTAAGAAAAAATATCTTATTATACAAGCAAGGTGATGAACGTTTCGCCTAGAAGGCTTCTAGGCGAAACGTTCATCACCTTGCTTGCCCACAATAAATAAGATATTTTTTCTTAAACCGCGTGTGCCGGGACATCTGTCACCTACTAGTATCCTCCGACCCAGGCACCCGTATACTTTTTATATATCTTTATGGGAGTCGTGCTTGCTAACTGTTTTTCCAAAGTCATTATGTTACCTGATCAGGGGAGGGGAAATCAGGAAAGCTGTCTCAATCTATAGCCCCTTTAACACAGACTGTGAAAGCCGCGTTCGTTGCAGCGTTATGTCTCGCCTCCTGCAGTGTTTCCCCTAGAAAGATTTTCAGGCCTGGAGGGATTTCGAAATGTACCTCGACCGCAACGGTGGGGCCCCTCGCTGGTGACGCTAAACTTTTAGCTAACCTGTTCGCATCTATGTTCGCAATGGCATCCCAAGTATCATCATACTATTATGGGATGCGATGCGAACATTTGTATTATGGGATGAGCGTTTCGCAGTACTGTATTTAAATGCTGCTACATGTAATGAAAACTAAGCTTAAGCTTAAGTAGGGACACTCTGGAGTTAACGTGACGCCACTTACTGTACTTACTGACTGCTGTAGGCTACAGTAAGTACAGTGGCGTCATGTTATGGGGCTAGAGTTAACGTTACTCCTGCTGTTTTACTGGGGGTCGGAGCTCGCTCTCTTAACGCCAAACTCAATGCCAAAACCTGTCCGTTTACTGTTGTCTTGCTTGTCACTAAGACAAGTGCTATACGAGGGATCAGCCGAGCAGTATTTTGGTAAACAAACCGCGTCACTGGGTGGCAACGGCAATGGAACCTAGTTCCATTAGCGCCAAGTGGCGCGAGGCGTGAGTGTCTGACTCTAGCCCTGGTGTGACAGCCTAAGTTTATTTATTTGTTGGACAGGCACAGTGGAGATTAAAAGATGGTAAAAAAGCAAAGAAGGGTAGTTTTCATCCGCCGGAGACTTCAGTGTTTCATTGTGGAGTTGTTGAATATGCGGACAGAAGTGCACAACAGCTGCTGCAGGAAGTAAACAACAATCACACGCACAGTAAACAACAATCACACGCACGCATATTGTATGGAGACAGGATAGTGGAGCGACCAGTTAGGCTGTCACACCGGCTAACTTTGTTTACTAGTAGGGAAATATGCATATTTGTAAATTGAAACAGAATCTGATAGATTCCTTTGCTATCGATTTAGCAGTTACTCTCCCTTCAGGTCTCATCCTGTATTATCCACAGATTTTTCACCTGCCTGTTGATCTTTTGTCGTTTATCATCCTCATTTCTATAATTGATCATTTGGTCGAAATCTGTGATGTCTGTGGTAGTCTGCGTCATGTCCGTTGTTGTAGAACTCATTAGCAAAACAACTGTACATCAACTTGTGAATTTCTTCCTATTGAAATGTTGCAATTGCAAGTGTGAGACACTGTGTGTGTGTGTGTGTGTGTGTGTGTGTCTGGGGGGGGGTTACACATTTTGTCGACATTTGTCGACTACAATACTTGGTGACAGATGTGCCAGGGACCTACGGTTTTAAGATATCAGTATGTTTTAATGAGAAAATTCATACGTACTCATCTCTCCTTATCCAGATTCATCTGCAGCCTGCCAGCTCGTCTGACAGCGAGGGCAGTAACGCTGGCGGAGGCAGCGAGGAGGAGGAGGAGCAAGAAGCTGTGGTGCCTCAGAAAGCTGACTCGGCGGAGCAGTGAAGCGGAAGCTGCCCCCTGCTAAGGTAACTGTAGTCTTTTAATTTCAGACAGTGTTTAACAGCCATCCACTGACAAGGATATCTCTTAACTCATTGAGTGCCAAGGACGAGTATGTTCGTCAATTCAAATACTAACGTAGAGTGCCAAGGACGAGTATGTTCGTCAATTGCGTTTTTTGACGGTGGGACGTGGATCAAAGCCTCTTACATCTCCTATAAAAATATGGGAGCTATTGAATGTGTATAACCTATTTTATAGAGCACTGGGGAACAGGAGCGATACATGGCTTCCTGATCAGACTAGCAGACCAACATGGCAGAGAGGGGGGGGGGGGGGCCTGCGCACCTGAAATGCCACGGATATAATCTCTAAGCCACTCCCACTTCCTGTTTGATCCTCTGATGCAAAGACGTAAATTGACATATTATAATTAAACAAGGGGGTCCCTGACAATCACATGTCAATCACATATCACTCTGTAACAATATATATATACTGTATATATAATGATAATAATAATCATAATTTCAGCCAGTAAGTACAGTTTGAACCAATACCTTTTAACTTGAAGAGCGCGGTGTTATTATTATTTTATTTTTGGGGGGGGGGCGGGGGTAATGAATTTACATTTTGGGCTCATGATCATTATGAACCCCCCCCCCCTATATATATTATAATAAGATACAGGCCCCCAGGGCAGAAATACAGTATGGAGAAAAGGGTAGGATTCTAAATGGGTGTTAAACACCTGTGACATCACTTGTTGCTGGACATTCTGCTGGGGCTGACATCACAGGTGTACAGGTTCCATTTCAGGAACAGTTTTTACACAAACAAGTCTTGATGCAGCTATGTGTAATTAAAGGAAGGCTTTGCCGATTTTCAACCCACTTTGCATCAGTTTACAATCTCCGTAATATAAGCAGATGGACAGTGTTTACCTTCTCTATATATTCTCTATATATTTTCTGCATTGAGAAATCCTCCCCCGCCTGCTGGCATGGGTCATTAACGCTTGTTAAGGTTTTCAATTCGATTCTCCCTGGATGTGTGCATATAGAAAAAATAAACAATCTGTAGTTGGAACAGCCGCCCTCAAGCACAACATCTGTTAATTTTGCTGAAATATTCTGGACTTACTCATTACTGCTTTGCAACAAACTTATAAATCAGTGGAGATGTTTAAAAAAACATTCCATGTCCTCATTAAGTTGATGTAAAATCGTGCATGAATTGTAAACCCACTCCAGTTTTAAGATATTCCTACTTCACCAGCTGATCTGAATCATTTTCTACTTCCTACCAGGTGTATTCTATTGAAGATGGCCTGAAAACCTTTGACTTCCTGTCACATGACTGTATGACACTAGTTGTCGGGCAATTTGGTGGAGATGTTGCCATTGTGGATAGGCGCACCCCAGGGTAACATACTGCCATCTTCTTCAACTGTTGTATTAATGATTTAAAAAATGCAGCACTTCTCTATTCTTTACCATCTCTCTTCATCATGTTGAATGTCAGTAAGCATGAAGAGTGCTAACCGCCTGCTCTCTTTTTTTATTAATCATAAACAACATTGTCAGAAACATGCATAATGTTTTCCAGACTGGTACAAAGCTGCTTCTAATCTCTTAATGTTTTTAATTTCTCTGCAGCAACTCCCATGAGTCCCTCCACACCCTCTACACCCTCAACCCCAAGAGCCTTCACTGTGTTAGCGTCCATCCACTAAACAAGCAGTACTTTGCAGTGGCCGAGAGCAGGTATGACTCATATCTTTGATTAATTTATATTTTCTCCAGAGCAGTAATCACTTTGATCATTTGTTTTCTAAAGTTGTTAAATTGGATTGCCTGCTTGTAGTCAGTTCAGCTGTAGTCTGTCCAGTCTATAAATAGTCCAAACTAATTTTCCTTCTTCTCTGCAGGCTTGTGAGTATTTACGATAGCCGCTGTCTGAAGAAGACCGAGAGCCAGGCGGTCTGCCAGCTGCACGGCCACTCTTTAAGCATAACCAGTGCTTATTTCTCCCCTAGTACAGGGAACAGAGTGCTCAGCTCCTGTATGGACAACACGATTAGGTGGGGCTGACACAGCTTAAAGCACTTGCACTGCACTACTTGTTTTGGAATTACATCTCTAAATTGAATGTGCATTTTCTTTTCTTTTTCCATAGGATATATGACACCTCAGCAATGACCACCACAGCTCCTTTGCTGACTTCCATCGGGTACATCCACTCACTTGAACATAGCCTCTCAGTGTGGGAAAGTCATTATGTGACAGATGTCCCGGCACACACGGTTTAAGAAAAAATATCTTATTATACAAGCAAGGTGATGAACGTTTCGCCTAGAAGGCTTCTAGGCGAAACGTTCATCACCTTGCTTGCCCACAATAAATAAGATATTTTTTCTTAAACCGCGTGTGCCGGGACATCTGTCACCTACTAGTATCCTCCGACCCAGGCACCCGTATACTTTTTATATATCTTTATGGGAGTCGTGCTTGCTAACTGTTTTTCCAAAGTCATTATGTTACCTGATCAGGGGAGGGGAAATCAGGAAAGCTGTCTCAATCTATAGCCCCTTTAACACAGACTGTGAAAGCCGCGTTCGTTGCAGCGTTATGTCTCGCCTCCTGCAGTGTTTCCCCTAGAAAGATTTTCAGGCCTGGAGGGATTTCGAAATGTACCTCGACCGCAACGGTGGGGCCCCTCGCTGGTGACGCTAAACTTTTAGCTAACCTGTTCGCATCTATGTTCGCAATGGCATCCCAAGTATCATCATACTATTATGGGATGCGATGCGAACATTTGTATTATGGGATGAGCGTTTCGCAGTACTGTATTTAAATGCTGCTACATGTAATGAAAACTAAGCTTAAGCTTAAGTAGGGACACTCTGGAGTTAACGTGACGCCACTTACTGTACTTACTGACTGCTGTAGGCTACAGTAAGTACAGTGGTGTCATGTTATGGGGCTAGAGTTAACGTTACTCCTGCTGTTTTACTGGGGGTCGGAGCTCGCTCTCTTAACGCCAAACTCAATGCCAAAACCTGTCCGTTTACTGTTGTCTTGCTTGTCACTAAGACAAGTGCTATACGAGGGATCAGCCGAGCAGTATTTTGGTAAACAAACCGCGTCACTGGGTGGCAACGGCAATGGAACCTAGTTCCATTAGCGCCAAGTGGCGCGAGGCGTGAGTGTCTGACTCTAGCCCTGGTGTGACAGCCTAAGTTTATTTATTTGTTGGACAGGCACAGTGGAGATTAAAAGATGGTAAAAAAGCAAAGAAGGGTAGTTTTCATCCGCCGGAGACTTCAGTGTTTCATTGTGGAGTTGTTGAATATGCGGACAGAAGTGCACAACAGCTGCTGCAGGAAGTAAACAACAATCACACGCACAGTAAACAACAATCACACGCACGCATATTGTATGGAGACAGGATAGTGGAGCGACCAGTTAGGCTGTCACACCGGCTAACTTTGTTTACTAGTAGGGAAATATGCATATTTGTAAATTGAAACAGAATCTGATAGATTCCTTTGCTATCGATTTAGCAGTTACTCTCCCTTCAGGTCTCATCCTGTATTATCCACAGATTTTTCACCTGCCTGTTGATCTTTTGTCGTTTATCATCCTCATTTCTATAATTGATCATTTGGTCGAAATCTGTGATGTCTGTGGTAGTCTGCGTCATGTCCGTTGTTGTAGAACTCATTAGCAAAACAACTGTACATCAACTTGTGAATTTCTTCCTATTGAAATGTTGCAATTGCAAGTGTGAGACACTGTGTGTGTGTGTGTGTGTGTGTGTGTGTCTGGGGGGGGGTTACACATTTTGTCGACATTTGTCGACTACAATACTTGGTGACAGATGTGCCAGGGACCTACGGTTTTAAGATATCAGTATGTTTTAATGAGAAAATTCATACGTACTCATCTCTCCTTATCCAGATTCATCTGCAGCCTGCCAGCTCGTCTGACAGCGAGGGCAGTAACGCTGGCGGAGGCAGCGAGGAGGAGGAGGAGCAAGAAGCTGTGGTGCCTCAGAAAGCTGACTCGGCGGAGCAGTGAAGCGGAAGCTGCCCCCTGCTAAGGTAACTGTAGTCTTTTAATTTCAGACAGTGTTTAACAGCCATCCACTGACAAGGATATCTCTTAACTCATTGAGTGCCAAGGACGAGTATGTTCGTCAATTCAAATACTAACGTAGAGTGCCAAGGACGAGTATGTTCGTCAATTGCGTTTTTTGACGGTGGGACGTGGATCAAAGCCTCTTACATCTCCTATAAAAATATGGGAGCTATTGAATGTGTATAACCTATTTTATAGAGCACTGGGGAACAGGAGCGATACATGGCTTCCTGATCAGACTAGCAGACCAACATGGCAGAGAGGGGGGGGGGGGGCCTGCGCACCTGAAATGCCACGGATATAATCTCTAAGCCACTCCCACTTCCTGTTTGATCCTCTGATGCAAAGACGTAAATTGACATATTATAATTAAACAAGGGGGTCCCTGACAATCACATGTCAATCACATATCACTCTGTAACAATATATATATACTGTATATATAATGATAATAATAATCATAATTTCAGCCAGTAAGTACAGTTTGAACCAATACCTTTTAACTTGAAGAGCGCGGTGTTATTATTATTTTATTTTTGGGGGGGGGGCGGGGGTAATGAATTTACATTTTGGGCTCATGATCATTATGAACCCCCCCCCCCTATATATATTATATATAGTATGTCCTCATTAAGTTGATGTAAAATCGTGCATGAATTGTAAACCCACTCCAGTTTTAAGATATTCCTACTTCACCAGCTGATCTGAATCATTTTCTACTTCCTACCAGGTGTATTCTATTGAAGATGGCCTGAAAACCTTTGACTTCCTGTCACATGACTGTATGACACTAGTTGTCGGGCAATTTGGTGGAGATGTTGCCATTGTGGATAGGCGCACCCCAGGGTAACATACTGCCATCTTCTTCAACTGTTGTATTAATGATTTAAAAAATGCAGCACTTCTCTATTCTTTACCATCTCTCTTCATCATGTTGAATGTCAGTAAGCATGAAGAGTGCTAACCGCCTGCTCTCTTTTTTTATTAATCATAAACAACATTGTCAGAAACATGCATAATGTTTTCCAGACTGGTACAAAGCTGCTTCTAATCTCTTAATGTTTTTAATTTCTCTGCAGCAACTCCCATGAGTCCCTCCACACCCTCTACACCCTCAACCCCAAGAGCCTTCACTGTGTTAGCGTCCATCCACTAAACAAGCAGTACTTTGCAGTGGCCGAGAGCAGGTATGACTCATATCTTTGATTAATTTATATTTTCTCCAGAGCAGTAATCACTTTGATCATTTGTTTTCTAAAGTTGTTAAATTGGATTGCCTGCTTGTAGTCAGTTCAGCTGTAGTCTGTCCAGTCTATAAATAGTCCAAACTAATTTTCCTTCTTCTCTGCAGGCTTGTGAGTATTTACGATAGCCGCTGTCTGAAGAAGACCGAGAGCCAGGCGGTCTGCCAGCTGCACGGCCACTCTTTAAGCATAACCAGTGCTTATTTCTCCCCTAGTACAGGGAACAGAGTGCTCAGCTCCTGTATGGACAACACGATTAGGTGGGGCTGACACAGCTTAAAGCACTTGCACTGCACTACTTGTTTTGGAATTACATCTCTAAATTGAATGTGCATTTTCTTTTCTTTTTCCATAGGATATATGACACCTCAGCAATGACCACCACAGCTCCTTTGCTGACTTCCATCGGGTACATCCACTCACTTGAACATAGCCTCTCAGTGTGGGAAAGTCATTATGTGACAGATGTCCCGGCACACACGGTTTAAGAAAAAATATCTTATTATACAAGCAAGGTGATGAACGTTTCGCCTAGAAGGCTTCTAGGCGAAACGTTCATCACCTTGCTTGCCCACAATAAATAAGATATTTTTTCTTAAACCGCGTGTGCCGGGACATCTGTCACCTACTAGTATCCTCCGACCCAGGCACCCGTATACTTTTTATATATCTTTATGGGAGTCGTGCTTGCTAACTGTTTTTCCAAAGTCATTATGTTACCTGATCAGGGGAGGGGAAATCAGGAAAGCTGTCTCAATCTATAGCCCCTTTAACACAGACTGTGAAAGCCGCGTTCGTTGCAGCGTTATGTCTCGCCTCCTGCAGTGTTTCCCCTAGAAAGATTTTCAGGCCTGGAGGGATTTCGAAATGTACCTCGACCGCAACGGTGGGGCCCCTCGCTGGTGACGCTAAACTTTTAGCTAACCTGTTCGCATCTATGTTCGCAATGGCATCCCAAGTATCATCATACTATTATGGGATGCGATGCGAACATTTGTATTATGGGATGAGCGTTTCGCAGTACTGTATTTAAATGCTGCTACATGTAATGAAAACTAAGCTTAAGCTTAAGTAGGGACACTCTGGAGTTAACGTGACGCCACTTACTGTACTTACTGACTGCTGTAGGCTACAGTAAGTACAGTGGCGTCATGTTATGGGGCTAGAGTTAACGTTACTCCTGCTGTTTTACTGGGGGTCGGAGCTCGCTCTCTTAACGCCAAACTCAATGCCAAAACCTGTCCGTTTACTGTTGTCTTGCTTGTCACTAAGACAAGTGCTATACGAGGGATCAGCCGAGCAGTATTTTGGTAAACAAACCGCGTCACTGGGTGGCAACGGCAATGGAACCTAGTTCCATTAGCGCCAAGTGGCGCGAGGCGTGAGTGTCTGACTCTAGCCCTGGTGTGACAGCCTAAGTTTATTTATTTGTTGGACAGGCACAGTGGAGATTAAAAGATGGTAAAAAAGCAAAGAAGGGTAGTTTTCATCCGCCGGAGACTTCAGTGTTTCATTGTGGAGTTGTTGAATATGCGGACAGAAGTGCACAACAGCTGCTGCAGGAAGTAAACAACAATCACACGCACAGTAAACAACAATCACACGCACGCATATTGTATGGAGACAGGATAGTGGAGCGACCAGTTAGGCTGTCACACCGGCTAACTTTGTTTACTAGTAGGGAAATATGCATATTTGTAAATTGAAACAGAATCTGATAGATTCCTTTGCTATCGATTTAGCAGTTACTCTCCCTTCAGGTCTCATCCTGTATTATCCACAGATTTTTCACCTGCCTGTTGATCTTTTGTCGTTTATCATCCTCATTTCTATAATTGATCATTTGGTCGAAATCTGTGATGTCTGTGGTAGTCTGCGTCATGTCCGTTGTTGTAGAACTCATTAGCAAAACAACTGTACATCAACTTGTGAATTTCTTCCTATTGAAATGTTGCAATTGCAAGTGTGAGACACTGTGTGTGTGTGTGTGTGTGTGTGTGTGTCTGGGGGGGGGTTACACATTTTGTCGACATTTGTCGACTACAATACTTGGTGACAGATGTGCCAGGGACCTACGGTTTTAAGATATCAGTATGTTTTAATGAGAAAATTCATACGTACTCATCTCTCCTTATCCAGATTCATCTGCAGCCTGCCAGCTCGTCTGACAGCGAGGGCAGTAACGCTGGCGGAGGCAGCGAGGAGGAGGAGGAGCAAGAAGCTGTGGTGCCTCAGAAAGCTGACTCGGCGGAGCAGTGAAGCGGAAGCTGCCCCCTGCTAAGGTAACTGTAGTCTTTTAATTTCAGACAGTGTTTAACAGCCATCCACTGACAAGGATATCTCTTAACTCATTGAGTGCCAAGGACGAGTATGTTCGTCAATTCAAATACTAACGTAGAGTGCCAAGGACGAGTATGTTCGTCAATTGCGTTTTTTGACGGTGGGACGTGGATCAAAGCCTCTTACATCTCCTATAAAAATATGGGAGCTATTGAATGTGTATAACCTATTTTATAGAGCACTGGGGAACAGGAGCGATACATGGCTTCCTGATCAGACTAGCAGACCAACATGGCAGAGAGGGGGGGGGGGGGGCCTGCGCACCTGAAATGCCACGGATATAATCTCTAAGCCACTCCCACTTCCTGTTTGATCCTCTGATGCAAAGACGTAAATTGACATATTATAATTAAACAAGGGGGTCCCTGACAATCACATGTCAATCACATATCACTCTGTAACAATATATATATACTGTATATATAATGATAATAATAATCATAATTTCAGCCAGTAAGTACAGTTTGAACCAATACCTTTTAACTTGAAGAGCGCGGTGTTATTATTATTTTATTTTTGGGGGGGGGGCGGGGGTAATGAATTTACATTTTGGGCTCATGATCATTATGAACCCCCCCCCCCCTATATATATTATAATAAGATACAGGCCCCCAGGGCAGAAATACAGTATGGAGAAAAGGGTAGGATTCTAAATGGGTGTTAAACACCTGTGACATCACTTGTTGCTGGACATTCTGCTGGGGCTGACATCACAGGTGTACAGGTTCCATTTCAGGAACAGTTTTTACACAAACAAGTCTTGATGCAGCTATGTGTAATTAAAGGAAGGCTTTGCCGATTTTCAACCCACTTTGCATCAGTTTACAATCTCCGTAATATAAGCAGATGGACAGTGTTTACCTTCTCTATATATTCTCTATATATTTTCTGCATTGAGAAATCCTCCCCCGCCTGCTGGCATGGGTCATTAACGCTTGTTAAGGTTTTCAATTCGATTCTCCCTGGATGTGTGCATATAGAAAAAATAAACAATCTGTAGTTGGAACAGCCGCCCTCAAGCACAACATCTGTTAATTTTGCTGAAATATTCTGGACTTACTCATTACTGCTTTGCAACAAACTTATAAATCAGTGGAGATGTTTAAAAAAACATTCCATGTCCTCATTAAGTTGATGTAAAATCGTGCATGAATTGTAAACCCACTCCAGTTTTAAGATATTCCTACTTCACCAGCTGATCTGAATCATTTTCTACTTCCTACCAGGTGTATTCTATTGAAGATGGCCTGAAAACCTTTGACTTCCTGTCACATGACTGTATGACACTAGTTGTCGGGCAATTTGGTGGAGATGTTGCCATTGTGGATAGGCGCACCCCAGGGTAACATACTGCCATCTTCTTCAACTGTTGTATTAATGATTTAAAAAATGCAGCACTTCTCTATTCTTTACCATCTCTCTTCATCATGTTGAATGTCAGTAAGCATGAAGAGTGCTAACCGCCTGCTCTCTTTTTTTATTAATCATAAACAACATTGTCAGAAACATGCATAATGTTTTCCAGACTGGTACAAAGCTGCTTCTAATCTCTTAATGTTTTTAATTTCTCTGCAGCAACTCCCATGAGTCCCTCCACACCCTCTACACCCTCAACCCCAAGAGCCTTCACTGTGTTAGCGTCCATCCACTAAACAAGCAGTACTTTGCAGTGGCCGAGAGCAGGTATGACTCATATCTTTGATTAATTTATATTTTCTCCAGAGCAGTAATCACTTTGATCATTTGTTTTCTAAAGTTGTTAAATTGGATTGCCTGCTTGTAGTCAGTTCAGCTGTAGTCTGTCCAGTCTATAAATAGTCCAAACTAATTTTCCTTCTTCTCTGCAGGCTTGTGAGTATTTACGATAGCCGCTGTCTGAAGAAGACCGAGAGCCAGGCGGTCTGCCAGCTGCACGGCCACTCTTTAAGCATAACCAGTGCTTATTTCTCCCCTAGTACAGGGAACAGAGTGCTCAGCTCCTGTATGGACAACACGATTAGGTGGGGCTGACACAGCTTAAAGCACTTGCACTGCACTACTTGTTTTGGAATTACATCTCTAAATTGAATGTGCATTTTCTTTTCTTTTTCCATAGGATATATGACACCTCAGCAATGACCACCACAGCTCCTTTGCTGACTTCCATCGGGTACATCCACTCACTTGAACATAGCCTCTCAGTGTGGGAAAGTCATTATGTGACAGATGTCCCGGCACACACGGTTTAAGAAAAAATATCTTATTATACAAGCAAGGTGATGAACGTTTCGCCTAGAAGGCTTCTAGGCGAAACGTTCATCACCTTGCTTGCCCACAATAAATAAGATATTTTTTCTTAAACCGCGTGTGCCGGGACATCTGTCACCTACTAGTATCCTCCGACCCAGGCACCCGTATACTTTTTATATATCTTTATGGGAGTCGTGCTTGCTAACTGTTTTTCCAAAGTCATTATGTTACCTGATCAGGGGAGGGGAAATCAGGAAAGCTGTCTCAATCTATAGCCCCTTTAACACAGACTGTGAAAGCCGCGTTCGTTGCAGCGTTATGTCTCGCCTCCTGCAGTGTTTCCCCTAGAAAGATTTTCAGGCCTGGAGGGATTTCGAAATGTACCTCGACCGCAACGGTGGGGCCCCTCGCTGGTGACGCTAAACTTTTAGCTAACCTGTTCGCATCTATGTTCGCAATGGCATCCCAAGTATCATCATACTATTATGGGATGCGATGCGAACATTTGTATTATGGGATGAGCGTTTCGCAGTACTGTATTTAAATGCTGCTACATGTAATGAAAACTAAGCTTAAGCTTAAGTAGGGACACTCTGGAGTTAACGTGACGCCACTTACTGTACTTACTGACTGCTGTAGGCTACAGTAAGTACAGTGGCGTCATGTTATGGGGCTAGAGTTAACGTTACTCCTGCTGTTTTACTGGGGGTCGGAGCTCGCTCTCTTAACGCCAAACTCAATGCCAAAACCTGTCCGTTTACTGTTGTCTTGCTTGTCACTAAGACAAGTGCTATACGAGGGATCAGCCGAGCAGTATTTTGGTAAACAAACCGCGTCACTGGGTGGCAACGGCAATGGAACCTAGTTCCATTAGCGCCAAGTGGCGCGAGGCGTGAGTGTCTGACTCTAGCCCTGGTGTGACAGCCTAAGTTTATTTATTTGTTGGACAGGCACAGTGGAGATTAAAAGATGGTAAAAAAGCAAAGAAGGGTAGTTTTCATCCGCCGGAGACTTCAGTGTTTCATTGTGGAGTTGTTGAATATGCGGACAGAAGTGCACAACAGCTGCTGCAGGAAGTAAACAACAATCACACGCACAGTAAACAACAATCACACGCACGCATATTGTATGGAGACAGGATAGTGGAGCGACCAGTTAGGCTGTCACACCGGCTAACTTTGTTTACTAGTAGGGAAATATGCATATTTGTAAATTGAAACAGAATCTGATAGATTCCTTTGCTATCGATTTAGCAGTTACTCTCCCTTCAGGTCTCATCCTGTATTATCCACAGATTTTTCACCTGCCTGTTGATCTTTTGTCGTTTATCATCCTCATTTCTATAATTGATCATTTGGTCGAAATCTGTGATGTCTGTGGTAGTCTGCGTCATGTCCGTTGTTGTAGAACTCATTAGCAAAACAACTGTACATCAACTTGTGAATTTCTTCCTATTGAAATGTTGCAATTGCAAGTGTGAGACACTGTGTGTGTGTGTGTGTGTGTGTGTGTGTCTGGGGGGGGGTTACACATTTTGTCGACATTTGTCGACTACAATACTTGGTGACAGATGTGCCAGGGACCTACGGTTTTAAGATATCAGTATGTTTTAATGAGAAAATTCATACGTACTCATCTCTCCTTATCCAGATTCATCTGCAGCCTGCCAGCTCGTCTGACAGCGAGGGCAGTAACGCTGGCGGAGGCAGCGAGGAGGAGGAGGAGCAAGAAGCTGTGGTGCCTCAGAAAGCTGACTCGGCGGAGCAGTGAAGCGGAAGCTGCCCCCTGCTAAGGTAACTGTAGTCTTTTAATTTCAGACAGTGTTTAACAGCCATCCACTGACAAGGATATCTCTTAACTCATTGAGTGCCAAGGACGAGTATGTTCGTCAATTCAAATACTAACGTAGAGTGCCAAGGACGAGTATGTTCGTCAATTGCGTTTTTTGACGGTGGGACGTGGATCAAAGCCTCTTACATCTCCTATAAAAATATGGGAGCTATTGAATGTGTATAACCTATTTTATAGAGCACTGGGGAACAGGAGCGATACATGGCTTCCTGATCAGACTAGCAGACCAACATGGCAGAGAGGGGGGGGGGGGGGCCTGCGCACCTGAAATGCCACGGATATAATCTCTAAGCCACTCCCACTTCCTGTTTGATCCTCTGATGCAAAGACGTAAATTGACATATTATAATTAAACAAGGGGGTCCCTGACAATCACATGTCAATCACATATCACTCTGTAACAATATATATATACTGTATATATAATGATAATAATAATCATAATTTCAGCCAGTAAGTACAGTTTGAACCAATACCTTTTAACTTGAAGAGCGCGGTGTTATTATTATTTTATTTTTGGGGGGGGGGGCGGGGGTAATGAATTTACATTTTGGGCTCATGATCATTATGAACCCCCCCCCCCTATATATATTATAATAAGATACAGGCCCCCAGGGCAGAAATACAGTATGGAGAAAAGGGTAGGATTCTAAATGGGTGTTAAACACCTGTGACATCACTTGTTGCTGGACATTCTGCTGGGGCTGACATCACAGGTGTACAGGTTCCATTTCAGGAACAGTTTTTACACAAACAAGTCTTGATGCAGCTATGTGTAATTAAAGGAAGGCTTTGCCGATTTTCAACCCACTTTGCATCAGTTTACAATCTCCGTAATATAAGCAGATGGACAGTGTTTACCTTCTCTATATATTCTCTATATATTTTCTGCATTGAGAAATCCTCCCCCGCCTGCTGGCATGGGTCATTAACGCTTGTTAAGGTTTTCAATTCGATTCTCCCTGGATGTGTGCATATAGAAAAAATAAACAATCTGTAGTTGGAACAGCCGCCCTCAAGCACAACATCTGTTAATTTTGCTGAAATATTCTGGACTTACTCATTACTGCTTTGCAACAAACTTATAAATCAGTGGAGATGTTTAAAAAAACATTCCATGTCCTCATTAAGTTGATGTAAAATCGTGCATGAATTGTAAACCCACTCCAGTTTTAAGATATTCCTACTTCACCAGCTGATCTGAATCATTTTCTACTTCCTACCAGGTGTATTCTATTGAAGATGGCCTGAAAACCTTTGACTTCCTGTCACATGACTGTATGACACTAGTTGTCGGGCAATTTGGTGGAGATGTTGCCATTGTGGATAGGCGCACCCCAGGGTAACATACTGCCATCTTCTTCAACTGTTGTATTAATGATTTAAAAAATGCAGCACTTCTCTATTCTTTACCATCTCTCTTCATCATGTTGAATGTCAGTAAGCATGAAGAGTGCTAACCGCCTGCTCTCTTTTTTTATTAATCATAAACAACATTGTCAGAAACATGCATAATGTTTTCCAGACTGGTACAAAGCTGCTTCTAATCTCTTAATGTTTTTAATTTCTCTGCAGCAACTCCCATGAGTCCCTCCACACCCTCTACACCCTCAACCCCAAGAGCCTTCACTGTGTTAGCGTCCATCCACTAAACAAGCAGTACTTTGCAGTGGCCGAGAGCAGGTATGACTCATATCTTTGATTAATTTATATTTTCTCCAGAGCAGTAATCACTTTGATCATTTGTTTTCTAAAGTTGTTAAATTGGATTGCCTGCTTGTAGTCAGTTCAGCTGTAGTCTGTCCAGTCTATAAATAGTCCAAACTAATTTTCCTTCTTCTCTGCAGGCTTGTGAGTATTTACGATAGCCGCTGTCTGAAGAAGACCGAGAGCCAGGCGGTCTGCCAGCTGCACGGCCACTCTTTAAGCATAACCAGTGCTTATTTCTCCCCTAGTACAGGGAACAGAGTGCTCAGCTCCTGTATGGACAACACGATTAGGTGGGGCTGACACAGCTTAAAGCACTTGCACTGCACTACTTGTTTTGGAATTACATCTCTAAATTGAATGTGCATTTTCTTTTCTTTTTCCATAGGATATATGACACCTCAGCAATGACCACCACAGCTCCTTTGCTGACTTCCATCGGGTACATCCACTCACTTGAACATAGCCTCTCAGTGTGGGAAAGTCATTATGTGACAGATGTCCCGGCACACACGGTTTAAGAAAAAATATCTTATTATACAAGCAAGGTGATGAACGTTTCGCCTAGAAGGCTTCTAGGCGAAACGTTCATCACCTTGCTTGCCCACAATAAATAAGATATTTTTTCTTAAACCGCGTGTGCCGGGACATCTGTCACCTACTAGTATCCTCCGACCCAGGCACCCGTATACTTTTTATATATCTTTATGGGAGTCGTGCTTGCTAACTGTTTTTCCAAAGTCATTATGTTACCTGATCAGGGGAGGGGAAATCAGGAAAGCTGTCTCAATCTATAGCCCCTTTAACACAGACTGTGAAAGCCGCGTTCGTTGCAGCGTTATGTCTCGCCTCCTGCAGTGTTTCCCCTAGAAAGATTTTCAGGCCTGGAGGGATTTCGAAATGTACCTCGACCGCAACGGTGGGGCCCCTCGCTGGTGACGCTAAACTTTTAGCTAACCTGTTCGCATCTATGTTCGCAATGGCATCCCAAGTATCATCATACTATTATGGGATGCGATGCGAACATTTGTATTATGGGATGAGCGTTTCGCAGTACTGTATTTAAATGCTGCTACATGTAATGAAAACTAAGCTTAAGCTTAAGTAGGGACACTCTGGAGTTAACGTGACGCCACTTACTGTACTTACTGACTGCTGTAGGCTACAGTAAGTACAGTGGCGTCATGTTATGGGGCTAGAGTTAACGTTACTCCTGCTGTTTTACTGGGGGTCGGAGCTCGCTCTCTTAACGCCAAACTCAATGCCAAAACCTGTCCGTTTACTGTTGTCTTGCTTGTCACTAAGACAAGTGCTATACGAGGGATCAGCCGAGCAGTATTTTGGTAAACAAACCGCGTCACTGGGTGGCAACGGCAATGGAACCTAGTTCCATTAGCGCCAAGTGGCGCGAGGCGTGAGTGTCTGACTCTAGCCCTGGTGTGACAGCCTAAGTTTATTTATTTGTTGGACAGGCACAGTGGAGATTAAAAGATGGTAAAAAAGCAAAGAAGGGTAGTTTTCATCCGCCGGAGACTTCAGTGTTTCATTGTGGAGTTGTTGAATATGCGGACAGAAGTGCACAACAGCTGCTGCAGGAAGTAAACAACAATCACACGCACAGTAAACAACAATCACACGCACGCATATTGTATGGAGACAGGATAGTGGAGCGACCAGTTAGGCTGTCACACCGGCTAACTTTGTTTACTAGTAGGGAAATATGCATATTTGTAAATTGAAACAGAATCTGATAGATTCCTTTGCTATCGATTTAGCAGTTACTCTCCCTTCAGGTCTCATCCTGTATTATCCACAGATTTTTCACCTGCCTGTTGATCTTTTGTCGTTTATCATCCTCATTTCTATAATTGATCATTTGGTCGAAATCTGTGATGTCTGTGGTAGTCTGCGTCATGTCCGTTGTTGTAGAACTCATTAGCAAAACAACTGTACATCAACTTGTGAATTTCTTCCTATTGAAATGTTGCAATTGCAAGTGTGAGACACTGTGTGTGTGTGTGTGTGTGTGTGTGTGTCTGGGGGGGGGTTACACATTTTGTCGACATTTGTCGACTACAATACTTGGTGACAGATGTGCCAGGGACCTACGGTTTTAAGATATCAGTATGTTTTAATGAGAAAATTCATACGTACTCATCTCTCCTTATCCAGATTCATCTGCAGCCTGCCAGCTCGTCTGACAGCGAGGGCAGTAACGCTGGCGGAGGCAGCGAGGAGGAGGAGGAGCAAGAAGCTGTGGTGCCTCAGAAAGCTGACTCGGCGGAGCAGTGAAGCGGAAGCTGCCCCCTGCTAAGGTAACTGTAGTCTTTTAATTTCAGACAGTGTTTAACAGCCATCCACTGACAAGGATATCTCTTAACTCATTGAGTGCCAAGGACGAGTATGTTCGTCAATTCAAATACTAACGTAGAGTGCCAAGGACGAGTATGTTCGTCAATTGCGTTTTTTGACGGTGGGACGTGGATCAAAGCCTCTTACATCTCCTATAAAAATATGGGAGCTATTGAATGTGTATAACCTATTTTATAGAGCACTGGGGAACAGGAGCGATACATGGCTTCCTGATCAGACTAGCAGACCAACATGGCAGAGAGGGGGGGGGGGGGGCCTGCGCACCTGAAATGCCACGGATATAATCTCTAAGCCACTCCCACTTCCTGTTTGATCCTCTGATGCAAAGACGTAAATTGACATATTATAATTAAACAAGGGGGTCCCTGACAATCACATGTCAATCACATATCACTCTGTAACAATATATATATACTGTATATATAATGATAATAATAATCATAATTTCAGCCAGTAAGTACAGTTTGAACCAATACCTTTTAACTTGAAGAGCGCGGTGTTATTATTATTTTATTTTTGGGGGGGGGGGCGGGGGTAATGAATTTACATTTTGGGCTCATGATCATTATGAACCCCCCCCCCCCTATATATATTATAATAAGATACAGGCCCCCAGGGCAGAAATACAGTATGGAGAAAAGGGTAGGATTCTAAATGGGTGTTAAACACCTGTGACATCACTTGTTGCTGGACATTCTGCTGGGGCTGACATCACAGGTGTACAGGTTCCATTTCAGGAACAGTTTTTACACAAACAAGTCTTGATGCAGCTATGTGTAATTAAAGGAAGGCTTTGCCGATTTTCAACCCACTTTGCATCAGTTTACAATCTCCGTAATATAAGCAGATGGACAGTGTTTACCTTCTCTATATATTCTCTATATATTTTCTGCATTGAGAAATCCTCCCCCGCCTGCTGGCATGGGTCATTAACGCTTGTTAAGGTTTTCAATTCGATTCTCCCTGGATGTGTGCATATAGAAAAAATAAACAATCTGTAGTTGGAACAGCCGCCCTCAAGCACAACATCTGTTAATTTTGCTGAAATATTCTGGACTTACTCATTACTGCTTTGCAACAAACTTATAAATCAGTGGAGATGTTTAAAAAAACATTCCATGTCCTCATTAAGTTGATGTAAAATCGTGCATGAATTGTAAACCCACTCCAGTTTTAAGATATTCCTACTTCACCAGCTGATCTGAATCATTTTCTACTTCCTACCAGGTGTATTCTATTGAAGATGGCCTGAAAACCTTTGACTTCCTGTCACATGACTGTATGACACTAGTTGTCGGGCAATTTGGTGGAGATGTTGCCATTGTGGATAGGCGCACCCCAGGGTAACATACTGCCATCTTCTTCAACTGTTGTATTAATGATTTAAAAAATGCAGCACTTCTCTATTCTTTACCATCTCTCTTCATCATGTTGAATGTCAGTAAGCATGAAGAGTGCTAACCGCCTGCTCTCTTTTTTTATTAATCATAAACAACATTGTCAGAAACATGCATAATGTTTTCCAGACTGGTACAAAGCTGCTTCTAATCTCTTAATGTTTTTAATTTCTCTGCAGCAACTCCCATGAGTCCCTCCACACCCTCTACACCCTCAACCCCAAGAGCCTTCACTGTGTTAGCGTCCATCCACTAAACAAGCAGTACTTTGCAGTGGCCGAGAGCAGGTATGACTCATATCTTTGATTAATTTATATTTTCTCCAGAGCAGTAATCACTTTGATCATTTGTTTTCTAAAGTTGTTAAATTGGATTGCCTGCTTGTAGTCAGTTCAGCTGTAGTCTGTCCAGTCTATAAATAGTCCAAACTAATTTTCCTTCTTCTCTGCAGGCTTGTGAGTATTTACGATAGCCGCTGTCTGAAGAAGACCGAGAGCCAGGCGGTCTGCCAGCTGCACGGCCACTCTTTAAGCATAACCAGTGCTTATTTCTCCCCTAGTACAGGGAACAGAGTGCTCAGCTCCTGTATGGACAACACGATTAGGTGGGGCTGACACAGCTTAAAGCACTTGCACTGCACTACTTGTTTTGGAATTACATCTCTAAATTGAATGTGCATTTTCTTTTCTTTTTCCATAGGATATATGACACCTCAGCAATGACCACCACAGCTCCTTTGCTGACTTCCATCGGGTACATCCACTCACTTGAACATAGCCTCTCAGTGTGGGAAAGTCATTATGTGACAGATGTCCCGGCACACACGGTTTAAGAAAAAATATCTTATTATACAAGCAAGGTGATGAACGTTTCGCCTAGAAGGCTTCTAGGCGAAACGTTCATCACCTTGCTTGCCCACAATAAATAAGATATTTTTTCTTAAACCGCGTGTGCCGGGACATCTGTCACCTACTAGTATCCTCCGACCCAGGCACCCGTATACTTTTTATATATCTTTATGGGAGTCGTGCTTGCTAACTGTTTTTCCAAAGTCATTATGTTACCTGATCAGGGGAGGGGAAATCAGGAAAGCTGTCTCAATCTATAGCCCCTTTAACACAGACTGTGAAAGCCGCGTTCGTTGCAGCGTTATGTCTCGCCTCCTGCAGTGTTTCCCCTAGAAAGATTTTCAGGCCTGGAGGGATTTCGAAATGTACCTCGACCGCAACGGTGGGGCCCCTCTGGTGACGCTAAACTTTTAGCTAACCTGTTCGCATCTATGTTCGCAATGGCATCCCAAGTATCATCATACTATTATGGGATGCGATGCGAACATTTGTATTATGGGATGAGCGTTTCGCAGTACTGTATTTAAATGCTGCTACATGTAATGAAAACTAAGCTTAAGCTTAAGTAGGGACACTCTGGAGTTAACGTGACGCCACTTACTGTACTTACTGACTGCTGTAGGCTACAGTAAGTACAGTGGCGTCATGTTATGGGGCTAGAGTTAACGTTACTCCTGCTGTTTTACTGGGGGTCGGAGCTCGCTCTCTTAACGCCAAACTCAATGCCAAAACCTGTCCGTTTACTGTTGTCTTGCTTGTCACTAAGACAAGTGCTATACGAGGGATCAGCCGAGCAGTATTTTGGTAAACAAACCGCGTCACTGGGTGGCAACGGCAATGGAACCTAGTTCCATTAGCGCCAAGTGGCGCGAGGCGTGAGTGTCTGACTCTAGCCCTGGTGTGACAGCCTAAGTTTATTTATTTGTTGGACAGGCACAGTGGAGATTAAAAGATGGTAAAAAAGCAAAGAAGGGTAGTTTTCATCCGCCGGAGACTTCAGTGTTTCATTGTGGAGTTGTTGAATATGCGGACAGAAGTGCACAACAGCTGCTGCAGGAAGTAAACAACAATCACACGCACAGTAAACAACAATCACACGCACGCATATTGTATGGAGACAGGATAGTGGAGCGACCAGTTAGGCTGTCACACCGGCTAACTTTGTTTACTAGTAGGGAAATATGCATATTTGTAAATTGAAACAGAATCTGATAGATTCCTTTGCTATCGATTTAGCAGTTACTCTCCCTTCAGGTCTCATCCTGTATTATCCACAGATTTTTCACCTGCCTGTTGATCTTTTGTCGTTTATCATCCTCATTTCTATAATTGATCATTTGGTCGAAATCTGTGATGTCTGTGGTAGTCTGCGTCATGTCCGTTGTTGTAGAACTCATTAGCAAAACAACTGTACATCAACTTGTGAATTTCTTCCTATTGAAATGTTGCAATTGCAAGTGTGAGACACTGTGTGTGTGTGTGTGTGTGTGTGTGTGTCTGGGGGGGGGTTACACATTTTGTCGACATTTGTCGACTACAATACTTGGTGACAGATGTGCCAGGGACCTACGGTTTTAAGATATCAGTATGTTTTAATGAGAAAATTCATACGTACTCATCTCTCCTTATCCAGATTCATCTGCAGCCTGCCAGCTCGTCTGACAGCGAGGGCAGTAACGCTGGCGGAGGCAGCGAGGAGGAGGAGGAGCAAGAAGCTGTGGTGCCTCAGAAAGCTGACTCGGCGGAGCAGTGAAGCGGAAGCTGCCCCCTGCTAAGGTAACTGTAGTCTTTTAATTTCAGACAGTGTTTAACAGCCATCCACTGACAAGGATATCTCTTAACTCATTGAGTGCCAAGGACGAGTATGTTCGTCAATTCAAATACTAACGTAGAGTGCCAAGGACGAGTATGTTCGTCAATTGCGTTTTTTGACGGTGGGACGTGGATCAAAGCCTCTTACATCTCCTATAAAAATATGGGAGCTATTGAATGTGTATAACCTATTTTATAGAGCACTGGGGAACAGGAGCGATACATGGCTTCCTGATCAGACTAGCAGACCAACATGGCAGAGAGGGGGGGGGGGGGGCCTGCGCACCTGAAATGCCACGGATATAATCTCTAAGCCACTCCCACTTCCTGTTTGATCCTCTGATGCAAAGACGTAAATTGACATATTATAATTAAACAAGGGGGTCCCTGACAATCACATGTCAATCACATATCACTCTGTAACAATATATATATACTGTATATATAATGATAATAATAATCATAATTTCAGCCAGTAAGTACAGTTTGAACCAATACCTTTTAACTTGAAGAGCGCGGTGTTATTATTATTTTATTTTTGGGGGGGGGGGCGGGGGTAATGAATTTACATTTTGGGCTCATGATCATTATGAACCCCCCCCCCCTATATATATTATAATAAGATACAGGCCCCCAGGGCAGAAATACAGTATGGAGAAAAGGGTAGGATTCTAAATGGGTGTTAAACACCTGTGACATCACTTGTTGCTGGACATTCTGCTGGGGCTGACATCACAGGTGTACAGGTTCCATTTCAGGAACAGTTTTTACACAAACAAGTCTTGATGCAGCTATGTGTAATTAAAGGAAGGCTTTGCCGATTTTCAACCCACTTTGCATCAGTTTACAATCTCCGTAATATAAGCAGATGGACAGTGTTTACCTTCTCTATATATTCTCTATATATTTTCTGCATTGAGAAATCCTCCCCCGCCTGCTGGCATGGGTCATTAACGCTTGTTAAGGTTTTCAATTCGATTCTCCCTGGATGTGTGCATATAGAAAAAATAAACAATCTGTAGTTGGAACAGCCGCCCTCAAGCACAACATCTGTTAATTTTGCTGAAATATTCTGGACTTACTCATTACTGCTTTGCAACAAACTTATAAATCAGTGGAGATGTTTAAAAAAACATTCCATGTCCTCATTAAGTTGATGTAAAATCGTGCATGAATTGTAAACCCACTCCAGTTTTAAGATATTCCTACTTCACCAGCTGATCTGAATCATTTTCTACTTCCTACCAGGTGTATTCTATTGAAGATGGCCTGAAAACCTTTGACTTCCTGTCACATGACTGTATGACACTAGTTGTCGGGCAATTTGGTGGAGATGTTGCCATTGTGGATAGGCGCACCCCAGGGTAACATACTGCCATCTTCTTCAACTGTTGTATTAATGATTTAAAAAATGCAGCACTTCTCTATTCTTTACCATCTCTCTTCATCATGTTGAATGTCAGTAAGCATGAAGAGTGCTAACCGCCTGCTCTCTTTTTTTATTAATCATAAACAACATTGTCAGAAACATGCATAATGTTTTCCAGACTGGTACAAAGCTGCTTCTAATCTCTTAATGTTTTTAATTTCTCTGCAGCAACTCCCATGAGTCCCTCCACACCCTCTACACCCTCAACCCCAAGAGCCTTCACTGTGTTAGCGTCCATCCACTAAACAAGCAGTACTTTGCAGTGGCCGAGAGCAGGTATGACTCATATCTTTGATTAATTTATATTTTCTCCAGAGCAGTAATCACTTTGATCATTTGTTTTCTAAAGTTGTTAAATTGGATTGCCTGCTTGTAGTCAGTTCAGCTGTAGTCTGTCCAGTCTATAAATAGTCCAAACTAATTTTCCTTCTTCTCTGCAGGCTTGTGAGTATTTACGATAGCCGCTGTCTGAAGAAGACCGAGAGCCAGGCGGTCTGCCAGCTGCACGGCCACTCTTTAAGCATAACCAGTGCTTATTTCTCCCCTAGTACAGGGAACAGAGTGCTCAGCTCCTGTATGGACAACACGATTAGGTGGGGCTGACACAGCTTAAAGCACTTGCACTGCACTACTTGTTTTGGAATTACATCTCTAAATTGAATGTGCATTTTCTTTTCTTTTTCCATAGGATATATGACACCTCAGCAATGACCACCACAGCTCCTTTGCTGACTTCCATCGGGTACATCCACTCACTTGAACATAGCCTCTCAGTGTGGGAAAGTCATTATGTGACAGATGTCCCGGCACACACGGTTTAAGAAAAAATATCTTATTATACAAGCAAGGTGATGAACGTTTCGCCTAGAAGGCTTCTAGGCGAAACGTTCATCACCTTGCTTGCCCACAATAAATAAGATATTTTTTCTTAAACCGCGTGTGCCGGGACATCTGTCACCTACTAGTATCCTCCGACCCAGGCACCCGTATACTTTTTATATATCTTTATGGGAGTCGTGCTTGCTAACTGTTTTTCCAAAGTCATTATGTTACCTGATCAGGGGAGGGGAAATCAGGAAAGCTGTCTCAATCTATAGCCCCTTTAACACAGACTGTGAAAGCCGCGTTCGTTGCAGCGTTATGTCTCGCCTCCTGCAGTGTTTCCCCTAGAAAGATTTTCAGGCCTGGAGGGATTTCGAAATGTACCTCGACCGCAACGGTGGGGCCCCTCGCTGGTGACGCTAAACTTTTAGCTAACCTGTTCGCATCTATGTTCGCAATGGCATCCCAAGTATCATCATACTATTATGGGATGCGATGCGAACATTTGTATTATGGGATGAGCGTTTCGCAGTACTGTATTTAAATGCTGCTACATGTAATGAAAACTAAGCTTAAGCTTAAGTAGGGACACTCTGGAGTTAACGTGACGCCACTTACTGTACTTACTGACTGCTGTAGGCTACAGTAAGTACAGTGGCGTCATGTTATGGGGCTAGAGTTAACGTTACTCCTGCTGTTTTACTGGGGGTCGGAGCTCGCTCTCTTAACGCCAAACTCAATGCCAAAACCTGTCCGTTTACTGTTGTCTTGCTTGTCACTAAGACAAGTGCTATACGAGGGATCAGCCGAGCAGTATTTTGGTAAACAAACCGCGTCACTGGGTGGCAACGGCAATGGAACCTAGTTCCATTAGCGCCAAGTGGCGCGAGGCGTGAGTGTCTGACTCTAGCCCTGGTGTGACAGCCTAAGTTTATTTATTTGTTGGACAGGCACAGTGGAGATTAAAAGATGGTAAAAAAGCAAAGAAGGGTAGTTTTCATCCGCCGGAGACTTCAGTGTTTCATTGTGGAGTTGTTGAATATGCGGACAGAAGTGCACAACAGCTGCTGCAGGAAGTAAACAACAATCACACGCACAGTAAACAACAATCACACGCACGCATATTGTATGGAGACAGGATAGTGGAGCGACCAGTTAGGCTGTCACACCGGCTAACTTTGTTTACTAGTAGGGAAATATGCATATTTGTAAATTGAAACAGAATCTGATAGATTCCTTTGCTATCGATTTAGCAGTTACTCTCCCTTCAGGTCTCATCCTGTATTATCCACAGATTTTTCACCTGCCTGTTGATCTTTTGTCGTTTATCATCCTCATTTCTATAATTGATCATTTGGTCGAAATCTGTGATGTCTGTGGTAGTCTGCGTCATGTCCGTTGTTGTAGAACTCATTAGCAAAACAACTGTACATCAACTTGTGAATTTCTTCCTATTGAAATGTTGCAATTGCAAGTGTGAGACACTGTGTGTGTGTGTGTGTGTGTGTGTGTGTGTCTGGGGGGGGGTTACACATTTTGTCGACATTTGTCGACTACAATACTTGGTGACAGATGTGCCAGGGACCTACGGTTTTAAGATATCAGTATGTTTTAATGAGAAAATTCATACGTACTCATCTCTCCTTATCCAGATTCATCTGCAGCCTGCCAGCTCGTCTGACAGCGAGGGCAGTAACGCTGGCGGAGGCAGCGAGGAGGAGGAGGAGCAAGAAGCTGTGGTGCCTCAGAAAGCTGACTCGGCGGAGCAGTGAAGCGGAAGCTGCCCCCTGCTAAGGTAACTGTAGTCTTTTAATTTCAGACAGTGTTTAACAGCCATCCACTGACAAGGATATCTCTTAACTCATTGAGTGCCAAGGACGAGTATGTTCGTCAATTCAAATACTAACGTAGAGTGCCAAGGACGAGTATGTTCGTCAATTGCGTTTTTTGACGGTGGGACGTGGATCAAAGCCTCTTACATCTCCTATAAAAATATGGGAGCTATTGAATGTGTATAACCTATTTTATAGAGCACTGGGGAACAGGAGCGATACATGGCTTCCTGATCAGACTAGCAGACCAACATGGCAGAGAGGGGGGGGGGGGGGCCTGCGCACCTGAAATGCCACGGATATAATCTCTAAGCCACTCCCACTTCCTGTTTGATCCTCTGATGCAAAGACGTAAATTGACATATTATAATTAAACAAGGGGGTCCCTGACAATCACATGTCAATCACATATCACTCTGTAACAATATATATATACTGTATATATAATGATAATAATAATCATAATTTCAGCCAGTAAGTACAGTTTGAACCAATACCTTTTAACTTGAAGAGCGCGGTGTTATTATTATTTTATTTTTGGGGGGGGGGGCGGGGGTAATGAATTTACATTTTGGGCTCATGATCATTATGAACCCCCCCCCCCTATATATATTATAATAAGATACAGGCCCCCAGGGCAGAAATACAGTATGGAGAAAAGGGTAGGATTCTAAATGGGTGTTAAACACCTGTGACATCACTTGTTGCTGGACATTCTGCTGGGGCTGACATCACAGGTGTACAGGTTCCATTTCAGGAACAGTTTTTACACAAACAAGTCTTGATGCAGCTATGTGTAATTAAAGGAAGGCTTTGCCGATTTTCAACCCACTTTGCATCAGTTTACAATCTCCGTAATATAAGCAGATGGACAGTGTTTACCTTCTCTATATATTCTCTATATATTTTCTGCATTGAGAAATCCTCCCCCGCCTGCTGGCATGGGTCATTAACGCTTGTTAAGGTTTTCAATTCGATTCTCCCTGGATGTGTGCATATAGAAAAAATAAACAATCTGTAGTTGGAACAGCCGCCCTCAAGCACAACATCTGTTAATTTTGCTGAAATATTCTGGACTTACTCATTACTGCTTTGCAACAAACTTATAAATCAGTGGAGATGTTTAAAAAAACATTCCATGTCCTCATTAAGTTGATGTAAAATCGTGCATGAATTGTAAACCCACTCCAGTTTTAAGATATTCCTACTTCACCAGCTGATCTGAATCATTTTCTACTTCCTACCAGGTGTATTCTATTGAAGATGGCCTGAAAACCTTTGACTTCCTGTCACATGACTGTATGACACTAGTTGTCGGGCAATTTGGTGGAGATGTTGCCATTGTGGATAGGCGCACCCCAGGGTAACATACTGCCATCTTCTTCAACTGTTGTATTAATGATTTAAAAAATGCAGCACTTCTCTATTCTTTACCATCTCTCTTCATCATGTTGAATGTCAGTAAGCATGAAGAGTGCTAACCGCCTGCTCTCTTTTTTTATTAATCATAAACAACATTGTCAGAAACATGCATAATGTTTTCCAGACTGGTACAAAGCTGCTTCTAATCTAATGTTTTTAATTTCTCTGCAGCAACTCCCATGAGTCCCTCCACACCCTCTACACCCTCAACCCCAAGAGCCTTCACTGTGTTAGCGTCCATCCAATCCACTAAACAAGCAGTACTTTGCAGTGGCCGAGAGCAGGTATGACTCATATCTTTGATTAATTTATATTTTCTCCAGAGCAGTAATCACTTTGATCATTTGTTTTCTAAAGTTGTTAAATTGGATTGCCTGCTTGTAGTCAGTTCAGCTGTAGTCTGTCCAGTCTATAAATAGTCCAAACTAATTTTCCTTCTTCTCTGCAGGCTTGTGAGTATTTACGATAGCCGCTGTCTGAAGAAGACCGAGAGCCAGGCGGTCTGCCAGCTGCACGGCCACTCTTTAAGCATAACCAGTGCTTATTTCTCCCCTAGTACAGGGAACAGAGTGCTCAGCTCCTGTATGGACAACACGATTAGGTGGGGCTGACACAGCTTAAAGCACTTGCACTGCACTACTTGTTTTGGAATTACATCTCTAAATTGAATGTGCATTTTCTTTTCTTTTTCCATAGGATATATGACACCTCAGCAATGACCACCACAGCTCCTTTGCTGACTTCCATCGGGTACATCCACTCACTTGAACATAGCCTCTCAGTGTGGGAAAGTCATTATGTGACAGATGTCCCGGCACACACGGTTTAAGAAAAAATATCTTATTATACAAGCAAGGTGATGAACGTTTCGCCTAGAAGGCTTCTAGGCGAAACGTTCATCACCTTGCTTGCCCACAATAAATAAGATATTTTTTCTTAAACCGCGTGTGCCGGGACATCTGTCACCTACTAGTATCCTCCGACCCAGGCACCCGTATACTTTTTATATATCTTTATGGGAGTCGTGCTTGCTAACTGTTTTTCCAAAGTCATTATGTTACCTGATCAGGGGAGGGGAAATCAGGAAAGCTGTCTCAATCTATAGCCCCTTTAACACAGACTGTGAAAGCCGCGTTCGTTGCAGCGTTATGTCTCGCCTCCTGCAGTGTTTCCCCTAGAAAGATTTTCAGGCCTGGAGGGATTTCGAAATGTACCTCGACCGCAACGGTGGGGCCCCTCGCTGGTGACGCTAAACTTTTAGCTAACCTGTTCGCATCTATGTTCGCAATGGCATCCCAAGTATCATCATACTATTATGGGATGCGATGCGAACATTTGTATTATGGGATGAGCGTTTCGCAGTACTGTATTTAAATGCTGCTACATGTAATGAAAACTAAGCTTAAGCTTAAGTAGGGACACTCTGGAGTTAACGTGACGCCACTTACTGTACTTACTGACTGCTGTAGGCTACAGTAAGTACAGTGGCGTCATGTTATGGGGCTAGAGTTAACGTTACTCCTGCTGTTTTACTGGGGGTCGGAGCTCGCTCTCTTAACGCCAAACTCAATGCCAAAACCTGTCCGTTTACTGTTGTCTTGCTTGTCACTAAGACAAGTGCTATACGAGGGATCAGCCGAGCAGTATTTTGGTAAACAAACCGCGTCACTGGGTGGCAACGGCAATGGAACCTAGTTCCATTAGCGCCAAGTGGCGCGAGGCGTGAGTGTCTGACTCTAGCCCTGGTGTGACAGCCTAAGTTTATTTATTTGTTGGACAGGCACAGTGGAGATTAAAAGATGGTAAAAAAGCAAAGAAGGGTAGTTTTCATCCGCCGGAGACTTCAGTGTTTCATTGTGGAGTTGTTGAATATGCGGACAGAAGTGCACAACAGCTGCTGCAGGAAGTAAACAACAATCACACGCACAGTAAACAACAATCACACGCACGCATATTGTATGGAGACAGGATAGTGGAGCGACCAGTTAGGCTGTCACACCGGCTAACTTTGTTTACTAGTAGGGAAATATGCATATTTGTAAATTGAAACAGAATCTGATAGATTCCTTTGCTATCGATTTAGCAGTTACTCTCCCTTCAGGTCTCATCCTGTATTATCCACAGATTTTTCACCTGCCTGTTGATCTTTTGTCGTTTATCATCCTCATTTCTATAATTGATCATTTGGTCGAAATCTGTGATGTCTGTGGTAGTCTGCGTCATGTCCGTTGTTGTAGAACTCATTAGCAAAACAACTGTACATCAACTTGTGAATTTCTTCCTATTGAAATGTTGCAATTGCAAGTGTGAGACACTGTGTGTGTGTGTGTGTGTGTGTCTGGGGGGGGGTTACACATTTTGTCGACATTTGTCGACTACAATACTTGGTGACAGATGTGCCAGGGACCTACGGTTTTAAGATATCAGTATGTTTTAATGAGAAAATTCATACGTACTCATCTCTCCTTATCCAGATTCATCTGCAGCCTGCCAGCTCGTCTGACAGCGAGGGCAGTAACGCTGGCGGAGGCAGCGAGGAGGAGGAGGAGCAAGAAGCTGTGGTGCCTCAGAAAGCTGACTCGGCGGAGCAGTGAAGCGGAAGCTGCCCCCTGCTAAGGTAACTGTAGTCTTTTAATTTCAGACAGTGTTTAACAGCCATCCACTGACAAGGATATCTCTTAACTCATTGAGTGCCAAGGACGAGTATGTTCGTCAATTCAAATACTAACGTAGAGTGCCAAGGACGAGTATGTTCGTCAATTGCGTTTTTTGACGGTGGGACGTGGATCAAAGCCTCTTACATCTCCTATAAAAATATGGGAGCTATTGAATGTGTATAACCTATTTTATAGAGCACTGGGGAACAGGAGCGATACATGGCTTCCTGATCAGACTAGCAGACCAACATGGCAGAGAGGGGGGGGGGGGGCCTGCGCACCTGAAATGCCACGGATATAATCTCTAAGCCACTCCCACTTCCTGTTTGATCCTCTGATGCAAAGACGTAAATTGACATATTATAATTAAACAAGGGGGTCCCTGACAATCACATGTCAATCACATATCACTCTGTAACAATATATATATACTGTATATATAATGATAATAATAATCATAATTTCAGCCAGTAAGTACAGTTTGAACCAATACCTTTTAACTTGAAGAGCGCGGTGTTATTATTATTTTATTTTTGGGGGGGGGGGCGGGGGTAATGAATTTACATTTTGGGCTCATGATCATTATGAACCCCCCCCCCCTATATATATTATAATAAGATACAGGCCCCCAGGGCAGAAATACAGTATGGAGAAAAGGGTAGGATTCTAAATGGGTGTTAAACACCTGTGACATCACTTGTTGCTGGACATTCTGCTGGGGCTGACATCACAGGTGTACAGGTTCCATTTCAGGAACAGTTTTTACACAAACAAGTCTTGATGCAGCTATGTGTAATTAAAGGAAGGCTTTGCCGATTTTCAACCCACTTTGCATCAGTTTACAATCTCCGTAATATAAGCAGATGGACAGTGTTTACCTTCTCTATATATTCTCTATATATTTTCTGCATTGAGAAATCCTCCCCCGCCTGCTGGCATGGGTCATTAACGCTTGTTAAGGTTTTCAATTCGATTCTCCCTGGATGTGTGCATATAGAAAAAATAAACAATCTGTAGTTGGAACAGCCGCCCTCAAGCACAACATCTGTTAATTTTGCTGAAATATTCTGGACTTACTCATTACTGCTTTGCAACAAACTTATAAATCAGTGGAGATGTTTAAAAAAACATTCCATGTCCTCATTAAGTTGATGTGAAATCGTGCATGAATTGTAAACCCACTCCAGTTTTAAGATATTCCTACTTCACCAGCTGATCTGAATCATTTTCTACTTCCTACCAGGTGTATTCTATTGAAGATGGCCTGAAAACCTTTGACTTCCTGTCACATGACTGTATGACACTAGTTGTCGGGCAATTTGGTGGAGATGTTGCCATTGTGGATAGGCGCACCCCAGGGTAACATACTGCCATCTTCTTCAACTGTTGTATTAATGATTTAAAAAATGCAGCACTTCTCTATTCTTTACCATCTCTCTTCATCATGTTGAATGTCAGTAAGCATGAAGAGTGCTAACCGCCTGCTCTCTTTTTTTATTAATCATAAACAACATTGTCAGAAACATGCATAATGTTTTCCAGACTGGTACAAAGCTGCTTCTAATCTCTTAATGTTTTTAATTTCTCTGCAGCAACTCCCATGAGTCCCTCCACACCCTCTACACCCTCAACCCCAAGAGCCTTCACTGTGTTAGCGTCCATCCACTAAACAAGCAGTACTTTGCAGTGGCCGAGAGCAGGTATGACTCATATCTTTGATTAATTTATATTTTCTCCAGAGCAGTAATCACTTTGATCATTTGTTTTCTAAAGTTGTTAAATTGGATTGCCTGCTTGTAGTCAGTTCAGCTGTAGTCTGTCCAGTCTATAAATAGTCCAAACTAATTTTCCTTCTTCTCTGCAGGCTTGTGAGTATTTACGATAGCCGCTGTCTGAAGAAGACCGAGAGCCAGGCGGTCTGCCAGCTGCACGGCCACTCTTTAAGCATAACCAGTGCTTATTTCTCCCCTAGTACAGGGAACAGAGTGCTCAGCTCCTGTATGGACAACACGATTAGGTGGGGCTGACACAGCTTAAAGCACTTGCACTGCACTACTTGTTTTGGAATTACATCTCTAAATTGAATGTGCATTTTCTTTTCTTTTTCCATAGGATATATGACACCTCAGCAATGACCACCACAGCTCCTTTGCTGACTTCCATCGGGTACATCCACTCACTTGAACATAGCCTCTCAGTGTGGGAAAGTCATTATGTGACAGATGTCCCGGCACACACGGTTTAAGAAAAAATATCTTATTATACAAGCAAGGTGATGAACGTTTCGCCTAGAAGGCTTCTAGGCGAAACGTTCATCACCTTGCTTGCCCACAATAAATAAGATATTTTTTCTTAAACCGCGTGTGCCGGGACATCTGTCACCTACTAGTATCCTCCGACCCAGGCACCCGTATACTTTTTATATATCTTTATGGGAGTCGTGCTTGCTAACTGTTTTTCCAAAGTCATTATGTTACCTGATCAGGGGAGGGGAAATCAGGAAAGCTGTCTCAATCTATAGCCCCTTTAACACAGACTGTGAAAGCCGCGTTCGTTGCAGCGTTATGTCTCGCCTCCTGCAGTGTTTCCCCTAGAAAGATTTTCAGGCCTGGAGGGATTTCGAAATGTACCTCGACCGCAACGGTGGGGCCCCTCGCTGGTGACGCTAAACTTTTAGCTAACCTGTTCGCATCTATGTTCGCAATGGCATCCCAAGTATCATCATACTATTATGGGATGCGATGCGAACATTTGTATTATGGGATGAGCGTTTCGCAGTACTGTATTTAAATGCTGCTACATGTAATGAAAACTAAGCTTAAGCTTAAGTAGGGACACTCTGGAGTTAACGTGACGCCACTTACTGTACTTACTGACTGCTGTAGGCTACAGTAAGTACAGTGGCGTCATGTTATGGGGCTAGAGTTAACGTTACTCCTGCTGTTTTACTGGGGGTCGGAGCTCGCTCTCTTAACGCCAAACTCAATGCCAAAACCTGTCCGTTTACTGTTGTCTTGCTTGTCACTAAAGCCCATGGCACACCAAACGAACATTCTCAAACAAACACAAACAAACACGAACAAACACGAACAAAGACAAATGTTCGTTTGGTGTGCCATAGCTGTCTGTCCTTGTCTGTTCGTGTTCGGCGATGTTCTGTCATGTTTGCCAGGATTCGACTTGTTCAATCCGGCGTTGTTCGCTGTTCGCTGTTGTCTGGTAACTTCCCATGTTTTCAGTCGCGTATCCATGGAAACGGATCTCACGCATGCGCGCCTAATGCATGCGGTTGTCTGGTCAGTTTGGTCAGAGGCAGAGCAGAGCCTCCTCTAAATTAACGTTACACGCGACGCAGCAAACATACGTTTCTCTGCCAACCATGTGCCATCACACTGGGCATCAACAACACTAGCGGGAGACTTCTCCCATGCACTCCCGCAAATAAGTAATGTTTTGCGCAGCAAGGTTACATAATGAGGGAGAGAGAGAACATCCATGACGGCTAACAACGAGCTATGCTAATAACTAGCTAGCCGTTCAGAAACACATGTAAACAGCCGTGTGATCACTGAGAACGTCAGTAAAATAAGGAGAGAGCTGCAGGTGCTTATGCAGAACTAGTGCACGATTAAGTGCACAGTGGGTAATGACCCGCTGTGATGAAGAATATAGCGAGATTAACCAGGTTGATAGCAGAGAAAACACTGTTGCAGCTGCCATCAGCAGGACCTCCAGGTCCAGGCTTCAACTAGCGTTGCCTGTCACATGACGCCTTCATGGTCCCTCGATAAAGTCTGCAGAAAAATAGCACGTTCCCTCACCTCTCTCTCAAGAAGCGTCACGTGAGTGTGGCGTTTAATGCCATCTGTCGCTACAAAATAAATAAACTGGGTGTATCATTGTATTACTCGACAGATGTATAACTAACTGTGTCAGTCTGAGCCATCTTCTATGTGCTGTAAAACAGTGCAGTTTCTATTTTTCTGGTGTTTCTTTTTTACATGTTTGGGACTGTTGTGCTGAATATGTTTGGTCGGTGTGCCATGCTTTCAAACAATCTCCAACATCTGCCAACATTCACAGACAATTGTCTGTTGGTGTTTGTTGGTGTTTGTTTGAGAATGTTTGATTGGTGTGCCATGGCCTTAAGACAAGTGCTATACGAGGGATCAGCCGAGCAGTATTTTGGTAAACAAACCGCGTCACTGGGTGGCAACGGCAATGGAACCTAGTTCCATTAGCGCCAAGTGGCGCGAGGCGTGAGTGTCTGACTCTAGCCCTGGTGTGACAGCCTAAGTTTATTTATTTGTTGGACAGGCACAGTGGAGATTAAAAGATGGTAAAAAAGCAAAGAAGGGTAGTTTTCATCCGCCGGAGACTTCAGTGTTTCATTGTGGAGTTGTTGAATATGCGGACAGAAGTGCACAACAGCTGCTGCAGGAAGTAAACAACAATCACACGCACAGTAAACAACAATCACACGCACGCATATTGTATGGAGACAGGATAGTGGAGCGACCAGTTAGGCTGTCACACCGGCTAACTTTGTTTACTAGTAGGGAAATATGCATATTTGTAAATTGAAACAGAATCTGATAGATTCCTTTGCTATCGATTTAGCAGTTACTCTCCCTTCAGGTCTCATCCTGTATTATCCACAGATTTTTCACCTGCCTGTTGATCTTTTGTCGTTTATCATCCTCATTTCTATAATTGATCATTTGGTCGAAATCTGTGATGTCTGTGGTAGTCTGCGTCATGTCCGTTGTTGTAGAACTCATTAGCAAAACAACTGTACATCAACTTGTGAATTTCTTCCTATTGAAATGTTGCAATTGCAAGTGTGAGACACTGTGTGTGTGTGTGTGTGTGTGTGTGTGTCTGGGGGGGGGTTACACATTTTGTCGACATTTGTCGACTACAATACTTGGTGACAGATGTGCCAGGGACCTACGGTTTTAAGATATCAGTATGTTTTAATGAGAAAATTCATACGTACTCATCTCTCCTTATCCAGATTCATCTGCAGCCTGCCAGCTCGTCTGACAGCGAGGGCAGTAACGCTGGCGGAGGCAGCGAGGAGGAGGAGGAGCAAGAAGCTGTGGTGCCTCAGAAAGCTGACTCGGCGGAGCAGTGAAGCGGAAGCTGCCCCCTGCTAAGGTAACTGTAGTCTTTTAATTTCAGACAGTGTTTAACAGCCATCCACTGACAAGGATATCTCTTAACTCATTGAGTGCCAAGGACGAGTATGTTCGTCAATTCAAATACTAACGTAGAGTGCCAAGGACGAGTATGTTCGTCAATTGCGTTTTTTGACGGTGGGACGTGGATCAAAGCCTCTTACATCTCCTATAAAAATATGGGAGCTATTGAATGTGTATAACCTATTTTATAGAGCACTGGGGAACAGGAGCGATACATGGCTTCCTGATCAGACTAGCAGACCAACATGGCAGAGAGGGGGGGGGGGGGGGCCTGCGCACCTGAAATGCCACGGATATAATCTCTAAGCCACTCCCACTTCCTGTTTGATCCTCTGATGCAAAGACGTAAATTGACATATTATAATTAAACAAGGGGGTCCCTGACAATCACATGTCAATCACATATCACTCTGTAACAATATATATATACTGTATATATAATGATAATAATAATCATAATTTCAGCCAGTAAGTACAGTTTGAACCAATACCTTTTAACTTGAAGAGCGCGGTGTTATTATTATTTTATTTTTGGGGGGGGGGCGGGGGTAATGAATTTACATTTTGGGCTCATGATCATTATGAACCCCCCCCCCCCTATATATATTATAATAAGATACAGGCCCCCAGGGCAGAAATACAGTATGGAGAAAAGGGTAGGATTCTAAATGGGTGTTAAACACCTGTGACATCACTTGTTGCTGGACATTCTGCTGGGGCTGACATCACAGGTGTACAGGTTCCATTTCAGGAACAGTTTTTACACAAACAAGTCTTGATGCAGCTATGTGTAATTAAAGGAAGGCTTTGCCGATTTTCAACCCACTTTGCATCAGTTTACAATCTCCGTAATATAAGCAGATGGACAGTGTTTACCTTCTCTATATATTCTCTATATATTTTCTGCATTGAGAAATCCTCCCCCGCCTGCTGGCATGGGTCATTAACGCTTGTTAAGGTTTTCAATTCGATTCTCCCTGGATGTGTGCATATAGAAAAAATAAACAATCTGTAGTTGGAACAGCCGCCCTCAAGCACAACATCTGTTAATTTTGCTGAAATATTCTGGACTTACTCATTACTGCTTTGCAACAAACTTATAAATCAGTGGAGATGTTTAAAAAAACATTCCATGTCCTCATTAAGTTGATGTAAAATCGTGCATGAATTGTAAACCCACTCCAGTTTTAAGATATTCCTACTTCACCAGCTGATCTGAATCATTTTCTACTTCCTACCAGGTGTATTCTATTGAAGATGGCCTGAAAACCTTTGACTTCCTGTCACATGACTGTATGACACTAGTTGTCGGGCAATTTGGTGGAGATGTTGCCATTGTGGATAGGCGCACCCCAGGGTAACATACTGCCATCTTCTTCAACTGTTGTATTAATGATTTAAAAAATGCAGCACTTCTCTATTCTTTACCATCTCTCTTCATCATGTTGAATGTCAGTAAGCATGAAGAGTGCTAACCGCCTGCTCTCTTTTTTTATTAATCATAAACAACATTGTCAGAAACATGCATAATGTTTTCCAGACTGGTACAAAGCTGCTTCTAATCTCTTAATGTTTTTAATTTCTCTGCAGCAACTCCCATGAGTCCCTCCACACCCTCTACACCCTCAACCCCAAGAGCCTTCACTGTGTTAGCGTCCATCCACTAAACAAGCAGTACTTTGCAGTGGCCGAG
Source organism: Poromitra crassiceps (assembly GCF_964638095.1). NCBI lineage: Eukaryota > Metazoa > Chordata > Actinopteri > Beryciformes > Melamphaidae > Poromitra > Poromitra crassiceps. The sequence goes on from NW_028152134.1 coordinate 39,863, forward strand.
AGCAGGTATGACTCATATCTTTGATTAATTTATATTTTCTCCAGAGCAGTAATCACTTTGATCATTTGTTTTCTAAAGTTGTTAAATTGGATTGCCTGCTTGTAGTCAGTTCAGCTGTAGTCTGTCCAGTCTATAAATAGTCCAAACTAATTTTCCTTCTTCTCTGCAGGCTTGTGAGTATTTACGATAGCCGCTGTCTGAAGAAGACCGAGAGCCAGGCGGTCTGCCAGCTGCACGGCCACTCTTTAAGCATAACCAGTGCTTATTTCTCCCCTAGTACAGGGAACAGAGTGCTCAGCTCCTGTATGGACAACACGATTAGGTGGGGCTGACACAGCTTAAAGCACTTGCACTGCACTACTTGTTTTGGAATTACATCTCTAAATTGAATGTGCATTTTCTTTTCTTTTTCCATAGGATATATGACACCTCAGCAATGACCACCACAGCTCCTTTGCTGACTTCCATCGGGTACATCCACTCACTTGAACATAGCCTCTCAGTGTGGGAAAGTCATTATGTGACAGATGTCCCGGCACACACGGTTTAAGAAAAAATATCTTATTATACAAGCAAGGTGATGAACGTTTCGCCTAGAAGGCTTCTAGGCGAAACGTTCATCACCTTGCTTGCCCACAATAAATAAGATATTTTTTCTTAAACCGCGTGTGCCGGGACATCTGTCACCTACTAGTATCCTCCGACCCAGGCACCCGTATACTTTTTATATATCTTTATGGGAGTCGTGCTTGCTAACTGTTTTTCCAAAGTCATTATGTTACCTGATCAGGGGAGGGGAAATCAGGAAAGCTGTCTCAATCTATAGCCCCTTTAACACAGACTGTGAAAGCCGCGTTCGTTGCAGCGTTATGTCTCGCCTCCTGCAGTGTTTCCCCTAGAAAGATTTTCAGGCCTGGAGGGATTTCGAAATGTACCTCGACCGCAACGGTGGGGCCCCTCGCTGGTGACGCTAAACTTTTAGCTAACCTGTTCGCATCTATGTTCGCAATGGCATCCCAAGTATCATCATACTATTATGGGATGCGATGCGAACATTTGTATTATGGGATGAGCGTTTCGCAGTACTGTATTTAAATGCTGCTACATGTAATGAAAACTAAGCTTAAGCTTAAGTAGGGACACTCTGGAGTTAACGTGACGCCACTTACTGTACTTACTGACTGCTGTAGGCTACAGTAAGTACAGTGGCGTCATGTTATGGGGCTAGAGTTAACGTTACTCCTGCTGTTTTACTGGGGGTCGGAGCTCGCTCTCTTAACGCCAAACTCAATGCCAAAACCTGTCCGTTTACTGTTGTCTTGCTTGTCACTAAGACAAGTGCTATACGAGGGATCAGCCGAGCAGTATTTTGGTAAACAAACCGCGTCACTGGGTGGCAACGGCAATGGAACCTAGTTCCATTAGCGCCAAGTGGCGCGAGGCGTGAGTGTCTGACTCTAGCCCTGGTGTGACAGCCTAAGTTTATTTATTTGTTGGACAGGCACAGTGGAGATTAAAAGATGGTAAAAAAGCAAAGAAGGGTAGTTTTCATCCGCCGGAGACTTCAGTGTTTCATTGTGGAGTTGTTGAATATGCGGACAGAAGTGCACAACAGCTGCTGCAGGAAGTAAACAACAATCACACGCACAGTAAACAACAATCACACGCACGCATATTGTATGGAGACAGGATAGTGGAGCGACCAGTTAGGCTGTCACACCGGCTAACTTTGTTTACTAGTAGGGAAATATGCATATTTGTAAATTGAAACAGAATCTGATAGATTCCTTTGCTATCGATTTAGCAGTTACTCTCCCTTCAGGTCTCATCCTGTATTATCCACAGATTTTTCACCTGCCTGTTGATCTTTTGTCGTTTATCATCCTCATTTCTATAATTGATCATTTGGTCGAAATCTGTGATGTCTGTGGTAGTCTGCGTCATGTCCGTTGTTGTAGAACTCATTAGCAAAACAACTGTACATCAACTTGTGAATTTCTTCCTATTGAAATGTTGCAATTGCAAGTGTGAGACACTGTGTGTGTGTGTGTGTGTGTGTGTGTGTCTGGGGGGGGGTTACACATTTTGTCGACATTTGTCGACTACAATACTTGGTGACAGATGTGCCAGGGACCTACGGTTTTAAGATATCAGTATGTTTTAATGAGAAAATTCATACGTACTCATCTCTCCTTATCCAGATTCATCTGCAGCCTGCCAGCTCGTCTGACAGCGAGGGCAGTAACGCTGGCGGAGGCAGCGAGGAGGAGGAGGAGCAAGAAGCTGTGGTGCCTCAGAAAGCTGACTCGGCGGAGCAGTGAAGCGGAAGCTGCCCCCTGCTAAGGTAACTGTAGTCTTTTAATTTCAGACAGTGTTTAACAGCCATCCACTGACAAGGATATCTCTTAACTCATTGAGTGCCAAGGACGAGTATGTTCGTCAATTCAAATACTAACGTAGAGTGCCAAGGACGAGTATGTTCGTCAATTGCGTTTTTTGACGGTGGGACGTGGATCAAAGCCTCTTACATCTCCTATAAAAATATGGGAGCTATTGAATGTGTATAACCTATTTTATAGAGCACTGGGGAACAGGAGCGATACATGGCTTCCTGATCAGACTAGCAGACCAACATGGCAGAGAGGGGGGGGGGGGGGGCCTGCGCACCTGAAATGCCACGGATATAATCTCTAAGCCACTCCCACTTCCTGTTTGATCCTCTGATGCAAAGACGTAAATTGACATATTATAATTAAACAAGGGGGTCCCTGACAATCACATGTCAATCACATATCACTCTGTAACAATATATATATACTGTATATATAATGATAATAATAATCATAATTTCAGCCAGTAAGTACAGTTTGAACCAATACCTTTTAACTTGAAGAGCGCGGTGTTATTATTATTTTATTTTTGGGGGGGGGGGCGGGGGTAATGAATTTACATTTTGGGCTCATGATCATTATGAACCCCCCCCCCCCTATATATATTATAATAAGATACAGGCCCCCAGGGCAGAAATACAGTATGGAGAAAAGGGTAGGATTCTAAATGGGTGTTAAACACCTGTGACATCACTTGTTGCTGGACATTCTGCTGGGGCTGACATCACAGGTGTACAGGTTCCATTTCAGGAACAGTTTTTACACAAACAAGTCTTGATGCAGCTATGTGTAATTAAAGGAAGGCTTTGCCGATTTTCAACCCACTTTGCATCAGTTTACAATCTCCGTAATATAAGCAGATGGACAGTGTTTACCTTCTCTATATATTCTCTATATATTTTCTGCATTGAGAAATCCTCCCCCGCCTGCTGGCATGGGTCATTAACGCTTGTTAAGGTTTTCAATTCGATTCTCCCTGGATGTGTGCATATAGAAAAAATAAACAATCTGTAGTTGGAACAGCCGCCCTCAAGCACAACATCTGTTAATTTTGCTGAAATATTCTGGACTTACTCATTACTGCTTTGCAACAAACTTATAAATCAGTGGAGATGTTTAAAAAAACATTCCATGTCCTCATTAAGTTGATGTAAAATCGTGCATGAATTGTAAACCCACTCCAGTTTTAAGATATTCCTACTTCACCAGCTGATCTGAATCATTTTCTACTTCCTACCAGGTGTATTCTATTGAAGATGGCCTGAAAACCTTTGACTTCCTGTCACATGACTGTATGACACTAGTTGTCGGGCAATTTGGTGGAGATGTTGCCATTGTGGATAGGCGCACCCCAGGGTAACATACTGCCATCTTCTTCAACTGTTGTATTAATGATTTAAAAAATGCAGCACTTCTCTATTCTTTACCATCTCTCTTCATCATGTTGAATGTCAGTAAGCATGAAGAGTGCTAACCGCCTGCTCTCTTTTTTTATTAATCATAAACAACATTGTCAGAAACATGCATAATGTTTTCCAGACTGGTACAAAGCTGCTTCTAATCTCTTAATGTTTTTAATTTCTCTGCAGCAACTCCCATGAGTCCCTCCACACCCTCTACACCCTCAACCCCAAGAGCCTTCACTGTGTTAGCGTCCATCCACTAAACAAGCAGTACTTTGCAGTGGCCGAGAGCAGGTATGACTCATATCTTTGATTAATTTATATTTTCTCCAGAGCAGTAATCACTTTGATCATTTGTTTTCTAAAGTTGTTAAATTGGATTGCCTGCTTGTAGTCAGTTCAGCTGTAGTCTGTCCAGTCTATAAATAGTCCAAACTAATTTTCCTTCTTCTCTGCAGGCTTGTGAGTATTTACGATAGCCGCTGTCTGAAGAAGACCGAGAGCCAGGCGGTCTGCCAGCTGCACGGCCACTCTTTAAGCATAACCAGTGCTTATTTCTCCCCTAGTACAGGGAACAGAGTGCTCAGCTCCTGTATGGACAACACGATTAGGTGGGGCTGACACAGCTTAAAGCACTTGCACTGCACTACTTGTTTTGGAATTACATCTCTAAATTGAATGTGCATTTTCTTTTCTTTTTCCATAGGATATATGACACCTCAGCAATGACCACCACAGCTCCTTTGCTGACTTCCATCGGGTACATCCACTCACTTGAACATAGCCTCTCAGTGTGGGAAAGTCATTATGTGACAGATGTCCCGGCACACACGGTTTAAGAAAAAATATCTTATTATACAAGCAAGGTGATGAACGTTTCGCCTAGAAGGCTTCTAGGCGAAACGTTCATCACCTTGCTTGCCCACAATAAATAAGATATTTTTTCTTAAACCGCGTGTGCCGGGACATCTGTCACCTACTAGTATCCTCCGACCCAGGCACCCGTATACTTTTTATATATCTTTATGGGAGTCGTGCTTGCTAACTGTTTTTCCAAAGTCATTATGTTACCTGATCAGGGGAGGGGAAATCAGGAAAGCTGTCTCAATCTATAGCCCCTTTAACACAGACTGTGAAAGCCGCGTTCGTTGCAGCGTTATGTCTCGCCTCCTGCAGTGTTTCCCCTAGAAAGATTTTCAGGCCTGGAGGGATTTCGAAATGTACCTCGACCGCAACGGTGGGGCCCCTCGCTGGTGACGCTAAACTTTTAGCTAACCTGTTCGCATCTATGTTCGCAATGGCATCCCAAGTATCATCATACTATTATGGGATGCGATGCGAACATTTGTATTATGGGATGAGCGTTTCGCAGTACTGTATTTAAATGCTGCTACATGTAATGAAAACTAAGCTTAAGCTTAAGTAGGGACACTCTGGAGTTAACGTGACGCCACTTACTGTACTTACTGACTGCTGTAGGCTACAGTAAGTACAGTGGCGTCATGTTATGGGGCTAGAGTTAACGTTACTCCTGCTGTTTTACTGGGGGTCGGAGCTCGCTCTCTTAACGCCAAACTCAATGCCAAAACCTGTCCGTTTACTGTTGTCTTGCTTGTCACTAAGACAAGTGCTATACCAGGGATCAGCCGAGCAGTATTTTGGTAAACAAACCGCGTCACTGGGTGGCAACGGCAATGGAACCTAGTTCCATTAGCGCCAAGTGGCGCGAGGCGTGAGTGTCTGACTCTAGCCCTGGTGTGACAGCCTAAGTTTATTTATTTGTTGGACAGGCACAGTGGAGATTAAAAGATGGTAAAAAAGCAAAGAAGGGTAGTTTTCATCCGCCGGAGACTTCAGTGTTTCATTGTGGAGTTGTTGAATATGCGGACAGAAGTGCACAACAGCTGCTGCAGGAAGTAAACAACAATCACACGCACAGTAAACAACAATCACACGCACGCATATTGTATGGAGACAGGATAGTGGAGCGACCAGTTAGGCTGTCACACCGGCTAACTTTGTTTACTAGTAGGGAAATATGCATATTTGTAAATTGAAACAGAATCTGATAGATTCCTTTGCTATCGATTTAGCAGTTACTCTCCCTTCAGGTCTCATCCTGTATTATCCACAGATTTTTCACCTGCCTGTTGATCTTTTGTCGTTTATCATCCTCATTTCTATAATTGATCATTTGGTCGAAATCTGTGATGTCTGTGGTAGTCTGCGTCATGTCCGTTGTTGTAGAACTCATTAGCAAAACAACTGTACATCAACTTGTGAATTTCTTCCTATTGAAATGTTGCAATTGCAAGTGTGAGACACTGTGTGTGTGTGTGTGTGTGTGTGTGTGTCTGGGGGGGGGTTACACATTTTGTCGACATTTGTCGACTACAATACTTGGTGACAGATGTGCCAGGGACCTACGGTTTTAAGATATCAGTATGTTTTAATGAGAAAATTCATACGTACTCATCTCTCCTTATCCAGATTCATCTGCAGCCTGCCAGCTCGTCTGACAGCGAGGGCAGTAACGCTGGCGGAGGCAGCGAGGAGGAGGAGGAGCAAGAAGCTGTGGTGCCTCAGAAAGCTGACTCGGCGGAGCAGTGAAGCGGAAGCTGCCCCCTGCTAAGGTAACTGTAGTCTTTTAATTTCAGACAGTGTTTAACAGCCATCCACTGACAAGGATATCTCTTAACTCATTGAGTGCCAAGGACGAGTATGTTCGTCAATTCAAATACTAACGTAGAGTGCCAAGGACGAGTATGTTCGTCAATTGCGTTTTTTGACGGTGGGACGTGGATCAAAGCCTCTTACATCTCCTATAAAAATATGGGAGCTATTGAATGTGTATAACCTATTTTATAGAGCACTGGGGAACAGGAGCGATACATGGCTTCCTGATCAGACTAGCAGACCAACATGGCAGAGAGGGGGGGGGGGGGCCTGCGCACCTGAAATGCCACGGATATAATCTCTAAGCCACTCCCACTTCCTGTTTGATCCTCTGATGCAAAGACGTAAATTGACATATTATAATTAAACAAGGGGGTCCCTGACAATCACATGTCAATCACATATCACTCTGTAACAATATATATATACTGTATATATAATGATAATAATAATCATAATTTCAGCCAGTAAGTACAGTTTGAACCAATACCTTTTAACTTGAAGAGCGCGGTGTTATTATTATTTTATTTTTGGGGGGGGGGCGGGGGTAATGAATTTACATTTTGGGCTCATGATCATTATGAACCCCCCCCCCCTATATATATTATAATAAGATACAGGCCCCCAGGGCAGAAATACAGTATGGAGAAAAGGGTAGGATTCTAAATGGGTGTTAAACACCTGTGACATCACTTGTTGCTGGACATTCTGCTGGGGCTGACATCACAGGTGTACAGGTTCCATTTCAGGAACAGTTTTTACACAAACAAGTCTTGATGCAGCTATGTGTAATTAAAGGAAGGCTTTGCCGATTTTCAACCCACTTTGCATCAGTTTACAATCTCCGTAATATAAGCAGATGGACAGTGTTTACCTTCTCTATATATTCTCTATATATTTTCTGCATTGAGAAATCCTCCCCCGCCTGCTGGCATGGGTCATTAACGCTTGTTAAGGTTTTCAATTCGATTCTCCCTGGATGTGTGCATATAGAAAAAATAAACAATCTGTAGTTGGAACAGCCGCCCTCAAGCACAACATCTGTTAATTTTGCTGAAATATTCTGGACTTACTCATTACTGCTTTGCAACAAACTTATAAATCAGTGGAGATGTTTAAAAAAACATTCCATGTCCTCATTAAGTTGATGTAAAATCGTGCATGAATTGTAAACCCACTCCAGTTTTAAGATATTCCTACTTCACCAGCTGATCTGAATCATTTTCTACTTCCTACCAGGTGTATTCTATTGAAGATGGCCTGAAAACCTTTGACTTCCTGTCACATGACTGTATGACACTAGTTGTCGGGCAATTTGGTGGAGATGTTGCCATTGTGGATAGGCGCACCCCAGGGTAACATACTGCCATCTTCTTCAACTGTTGTATTAATGATTTAAAAAATGCAGCACTTCTCTATTCTTTACCATCTCTCTTCATCATGTTGAATGTCAGTAAGCATGAAGAGTGCTAACCGCCTGCTCTCTTTTTTTATTAATCATAAACAACATTGTCAGAAACATGCATAATGTTTTCCAGACTGGTACAAAGCTGCTTCTAATCTCTTAATGTTTTTAATTTCTCTGCAGCAACTCCCATGAGTCCCTCCACACCCTCTACACCCTCAACCCCAAGAGCCTTCACTGTGTTAGCGTCCATCCACTAAACAAGCAGTACTTTGCAGTGGCCGAGAGCAGGTATGACTCATATCTTTGATTAATTTATATTTTCTCCAGAGCAGTAATCACTTTGATCATTTGTTTTCTAAAGTTGTTAAATTGGATTGCCTGCTTGTAGTCAGTTCAGCTGTAGTCTGTCCAGTCTATAAATAGTCCAAACTAATTTTCCTTCTTCTCTGCAGGCTTGTGAGTATTTACGATAGCCGCTGTCTGAAGAAGACCGAGAGCCAGGCGGTCTGCCAGCTGCACGGCCACTCTTTAAGCATAACCAGTGCTTATTTCTCCCCTAGTACAGGGAACAGAGTGCTCAGCTCCTGTATGGACAACACGATTAGGTGGGGCTGACACAGCTTAAAGCACTTGCACTGCACTACTTGTTTTGGAATTACATCTCTAAATTGAATGTGCATTTTCTTTTCTTTTTCCATAGGATATATGACACCTCAGCAATGACCACCACAGCTCCTTTGCTGACTTCCATCGGGTACATCCACTCACTTGAACATAGCCTCTCAGTGTGGGAAAGTCATTATGTGACAGATGTCCCGGCACACACGGTTTAAGAAAAAATATCTTATTATACAAGCAAGGTGATGAACGTTTCGCCTAGAAGGCTTCTAGGCGAAACGTTCATCACCTTGCTTGCCCACAATAAATAAGATATTTTTTCTTAAACCGCGTGTGCCGGGACATCTGTCACCTACTAGTATCCTCCGACCCAGGCACCCGTATACTTTTTATATATCTTTATGGGAGTCGTGCTTGCTAACTGTTTTTCCAAAGTCATTATGTTACCTGATCAGGGGAGGGGAAATCAGGAAAGCTGTCTCAATCTATAGCCCCTTTAACACAGACTGTGAAAGCCGCGTTCGTTGCAGCGTTATGTCTCGCCTCCTGCAGTGTTTCCCCTAGAAAGATTTTCAGGCCTGGAGGGATTTCGAAATGTACCTCGACCGCAACGGTGGGGCCCCTCGCTGGTGACGCTAAACTTTTAGCTAACCTGTTCGCATCTATGTTCGCAATGGCATCCCAAGTATCATCATACTATTATGGGATGCGATGCGAACATTTGTATTATGGGATGAGCGTTTCGCAGTACTGTATTTAAATGCTGCTACATGTAATGAAAACTAAGCTTAAGCTTAAGTAGGGACACTCTGGAGTTAACGTGACGCCACTTACTGTACTTACTGACTGCTGTAGGCTACAGTAAGTACAGTGGCGTCATGTTATGGGGCTAGAGTTAACGTTACTCCTGCTGTTTTACTGGGGGTCGGAGCTCGCTCTCTTAACGCCAAACTCAATGCCAAAACCTGTCCGTTTACTGTTGTCTTGCTTGTCACTAAGACAAGTGCTATACGAGGGATCAGCCGAGCAGTATTTTGGTAAACAAACCGCGTCACTGGGTGGCAACGGCAATGGAACCTAGTTCCATTAGCGCCAAGTGGCGCGAGGCGTGAGTGTCTGACTCTAGCCCTGGTGTGACAGCCTAAGTTTATTTATTTGTTGGACAGGCACAGTGGAGATTAAAAGATGGTAAAAAAGCAAAGAAGGGTAGTTTTCATCCGCCGGAGACTTCAGTGTTTCATTGTGGAGTTGTTGAATATGCGGACAGAAGTGCACAACAGCTGCTGCAGGAAGTAAACAACAATCACACGCACAGTAAACAACAATCACACGCACGCATATTGTATGGAGACAGGATAGTGGAGCGACCAGTTAGGCTGTCACACCGGCTAACTTTGTTTACTAGTAGGGAAATATGCATATTTGTAAATTGAAACAGAATCTGATAGATTCCTTTGCTATCGATTTAGCAGTTACTCTCCCTTCAGGTCTCATCCTGTATTATCCACAGATTTTTCACCTGCCTGTTGATCTTTTGTCGTTTATCATCCTCATTTCTATAATTGATCATTTGGTCGAAATCTGTGATGTCTGTGGTAGTCTGCGTCATGTCCGTTGTTGTAGAACTCATTAGCAAAACAACTGTACATCAACTTGTGAATTTCTTCCTATTGAAATGTTGCAATTGCAAGTGTGAGACACTGTGTGTGTGTGTGTGTGTGTGTGTGTGTCTGGGGGGGGGTTACACATTTTGTCGACATTTGTCGACTACAATACTTGGTGACAGATGTGCCAGGGACCTACGGTTTTAAGATATCAGTATGTTTTAATGAGAAAATTCATACGTACTCATCTCTCCTTATCCAGATTCATCTGCAGCCTGCCAGCTCGTCTGACAGCGAGGGCAGTAACGCTGGCGGAGGCAGCGAGGAGGAGGAGGAGCAAGAAGCTGTGGTGCCTCAGAAAGCTGACTCGGCGGAGCAGTGAAGCGGAAGCTGCCCCCTGCTAAGGTAACTGTAGTCTTTTAATTTCAGACAGTGTTTAACAGCCATCCACTGACAAGGATATCTCTTAACTCATTGAGTGCCAAGGACGAGTATGTTCGTCAATTCAAATACTAACGTAGAGTGCCAAGGACGAGTATGTTCGTCAATTGCGTTTTTTGACGGTGGGACGTGGATCAAAGCCTCTTACATCTCCTATAAAAATATGGGAGCTATTGAATGTGTATAACCTATTTTATAGAGCACTGGGGAACAGGAGCGATACATGGCTTCCTGATCAGACTAGCAGACCAACATGGCAGAGAGGGGGGGGGGGGGGCCTGCGCACCTGAAATGCCACGGATATAATCTCTAAGCCACTCCCACTTCCTGTTTGATCCTCTGATGCAAAGACGTAAATTGACATATTATAATTAAACAAGGGGGTCCCTGACAATCACATGTCAATCACATATCACTCTGTAACAATATATATATACTGTATATATAATGATAATAATAATCATAATTTCAGCCAGTAAGTACAGTTTGAACCAATACCTTTTAACTTGAAGAGCGCGGTGTTATTATTATTTTATTTTTGGGGGGGGGGGCGGGGGTAATGAATTTACATTTTGGGCTCATGATCATTATGAACCCCCCCCCCCTATATATATTATAATAAGATACAGGCCCCCAGGGCAGAAATACAGTATGGAGAAAAGGGTAGGATTCTAAATGGGTGTTAAACACCTGTGACATCACTTGTTGCTGGACATTCTGCTGGGGCTGACATCACAGGTGTACAGGTTCCATTTCAGGAACAGTTTTTACACAAACAAGTCTTGATGCAGCTATGTGTAATTAAAGGAAGGCTTTGCCGATTTTCAACCCACTTTGCATCAGTTTACAATCTCCGTAATATAAGCAGATGGACAGTGTTTACCTTCTCTATATATTCTCTATATATTTTCTGCATTGAGAAATCCTCCCCCGCCTGCTGGCATGGGTCATTAACGCTTGTTAAGGTTTTCAATTCGATTCTCCCTGGATGTGTGCATATAGAAAAAATAAACAATCTGTAGTTGGAACAGCCGCCCTCAAGCACAACATCTGTTAATTTTGCTGAAATATTCTGGACTTACTCATTACTGCTTTGCAACAAACTTATAAATCAGTGGAGATGTTTAAAAAAACATTCCATGTCCTCATTAAGTTGATGTAAAATCGTGCATGAATTGTAAACCCACTCCAGTTTTAAGATATTCCTACTTCACCAGCTGATCTGAATCATTTTCTACTTCCTACCAGGTGTATTCTATTGAAGATGGCCTGAAAACCTTTGACTTCCTGTCACATGACTGTATGACACTAGTTGTCGGGCAATTTGGTGGAGATGTTGCCATTGTGGATAGGCGCACCCCAGGGTAACATACTGCCATCTTCTTCAACTGTTGTATTAATGATTTAAAAAATGCAGCACTTCTCTATTCTTTACCATCTCTCTTCATCATGTTGAATGTCAGTAAGCATGAAGAGTGCTAACCGCCTGCTCTCTTTTTTTATTAATCATAAACAACATTGTCAGAAACATGCATAATGTTTTCCAGACTGGTACAAAGCTGCTTCTAATCTCTTAATGTTTTTAATTTCTCTGCAGCAACTCCCATGAGTCCCTCCACACCCTCTACACCCTCAACCCCAAGAGCCTTCACTGTGTTAGCGTCCATCCACTAAACAAGCAGTACTTTGCAGTGGCCGAGAGCAGGTATGACTCATATCTTTGATTAATTTATATTTTCTCCAGAGCAGTAATCACTTTGATCATTTGTTTTCTAAAGTTGTTAAATTGGATTGCCTGCTTGTAGTCAGTTCAGCTGTAGTCTGTCCAGTCTATAAATAGTCCAAACTAATTTTCCTTCTTCTCTGCAGGCTTGTGAGTATTTACGATAGCCGCTGTCTGAAGAAGACCGAGAGCCAGGCGGTCTGCCAGCTGCACGGCCACTCTTTAAGCATAACCAGTGCTTATTTCTCCCCTAGTACAGGGAACAGAGTGCTCAGCTCCTGTATGGACAACACGATTAGGTGGGGCTGACACAGCTTAAAGCACTTGCACTGCACTACTTGTTTTGGAATTACATCTCTAAATTGAATGTGCATTTTCTTTTCTTTTTCCATAGGATATATGACACCTCAGCAATGACCACCACAGCTCCTTTGCTGACTTCCATCGGGTACATCCACTCACTTGAACATAGCCTCTCAGTGTGGGAAAGTCATTATGTGACAGATGTCCCGGCACACACGGTTTAAGAAAAAATATCTTATTATACAAGCAAGGTGATGAACGTTTCGCCTAGAAGGCTTCTAGGCGAAACGTTCATCACCTTGCTTGCCCACAATAAATAAGATATTTTTTCTTAAACCGCGTGTGCCGGGACATCTGTCACCTACTAGTATCCTCCGACCCAGGCACCCGTATACTTTTTATATATCTTTATGGGAGTCGTGCTTGCTAACTGTTTTTCCAAAGTCATTATGTTACCTGATCAGGGGAGGGGAAATCAGGAAAGCTGTCTCAATCTATAGCCCCTTTAACACAGACTGTGAAAGCCGCGTTCGTTGCAGCGTTATGTCTCGCCTCCTGCAGTGTTTCCCCTAGAAAGATTTTCAGGCCTGGAGGGATTTCGAAATGTACCTCGACCGCAACGGTGGGGCCCCTCGCTGGTGACGCTAAACTTTTAGCTAACCTGTTCGCATCTATGTTCGCAATGGCATCCCAAGTATCATCATACTATTATGGGATGCGATGCGAACATTTGTATTATGGGATGAGCGTTTCGCAGGCAACGACACGTTTACATGTTTTGGAACAGCGCCGCACGCTGGCACAATGCTCCTAAAAGCAAAATGCTGATTGTTTTGAATGATTTGGCATCTTCTATTACTGTCAACACCATTATTGCTATATTGTAATTGTAATAATATGCCATAAAGGTATATTTAAATTTTGGGGAGAGCAGAAAAACAAAAAAACAAATTGCAATTCTTTTACTGGCCTGGCGGGGGCGCCGCCTGTAGAATGATGCCTCCTGTATAAAAGTCGCAAGAACGGAATGGCGTGTCATTTTGTTACGCCTTTCGTTCCCCCGGTAGAGGTAGTATCAGCGCAGAATTGACGTCTGTCTAAAAGGCTAAGCCGCGGGAAGACGGGAATCTCGGCTCATTCATAAAGAAATGACAGGAGGACTGAGGGAAAACAACCTCCAGATTGAAGTTCTCCGATCAGAAATAAGTTAACCGAAGCATATCTGCAGGCTGTCTCGCCTGTTGTGCGTTCCCTTACGAAAAACAACTAATGTTAGCATTCAGACTGTGCTCCTACTATAGCCCGAGTCACTTGAGCAGGTGTGTGCCTTGCGTTGCCCACTGTGCCTGAGATTCGCTCTGTTCTTCTGAAAGTGACATAACCAGAAGTAGAAACCAAGTGGTCTATAATGACCCCGTCGATAACGTTATTAAAATCAGACTGCAGCTGTTTCACACTTTTTTTCTTCCAGTCAACACGCTTTCAGAACGGACTTAATTAGGCTACTTCACAACATGGGTATATGCTTTATAAAAAAACTGGAACCAAAGGTAAGAAAGCCTTCCGTTACGTGTAGCTTGTAATACATGATGCTGCCTCTGTGATCCATAAAGTCGATCAGACGAATATTGAAAGTTGCTCGTTAAATTCAGGTCGCACTGATTTACCTGTTTATATAAAGGCAAAATAAAATTAAATAAATAGACTCCTCGGACATAATAAGCTTAACGCCCATGGTTCATGCCTAATTTCAATCCGGGAGGGGTGGATGCTATCTAAAGCACACTCCTGTATGGCAGGGCTGCTTGGTTCTGTGTGAAAGTGCAGAGAGGGCCTAATGGCGGATCTTCATCAGTGCCACAGTGATTGATACATTTGAGTTTTGGGTAGTAGAAGGTTTATCTCAGGTCATCATAATACTTATCACTGTTTCTATTTTTATTACAGTTTTATTATAAGCCAGTATCACAGCGACAACAAGCCTTTCCAACTCGGCACTTAAATTACGGTACATAAAAAAAATGTCAAACCAAAATTAACAATCGTGTGTCTTTGGTAGAAATATGCAGAAGAGTAGAGTGCACGCACATCCAAGATTATTTCAACAGGTGCTGGAAAAAATACGCGTATAGAAAAAGAAAAGGAAATCCGCACACTGTTTTTTAAGCTCCCACGGTTAGTTTTTTAATTACAAAAAAGCAACATTTTGACCCTCACGGGTCTTCATCAGGCAGTACAGAGAACAAGCTCTCTGTGCATGGGCATATATATAACCTCACATGGGGTGGTGGTGCCCCAATCAGGTGATGACAGACACCTGTGATCATTACAAAATACATAATTGTTGAAAGAGTAGGTCTTTCCACAAGAATACAACTTTTTTAAAGATAAAATGTCCTTGTGGATTAGCTTATGTGGGGAAAATGTCTAGAGCCCTCCGCACTAGGATTAGCGAGCATTGCAGCAACATCAGATGCGGTGATGAATGTAACCCTGTTGCAGTCCACTTCAAACAAGCAGGACACAGCATCTCCTCACTCCGGTACATGGGGATAGAGAAGGTTGAAAAGCCCCCTAGAGGAGGTGACCACGAACAATGACTTTTACAACGTGTGGCTTTTCACATATATACACTCAACACGTTGGCACCGTATGGCCTCAATGAAGAACTAGACGTCAAGCCATTGCTGTGATGTTTTAACTTTATTATATTCTGTTGTTATATGTATACACCTTGGCCATTGTAGACATGTGCCTGGCTCTTCGGTCATGTGGGTAGCACGTACGACTCTCACCTGGGAGTCCTGGGTTCAAACCCTGCCTGAACCTACCTTGGCCTACCGTACTATACTTTTACATTTCTTTGGTTTCTTATTGGTATAGATAGGGATAATAATATTCACCTGCATGTTTTACTTCTTGTATTTCTTTTGTATCGGGTATTTTAGAATTTGTTTACCTCTGTTATTATATGATCTTTAAAAAAAGTTGTATTCTTGTGGACTCTTTCAACAATTATGTATTTTGTAATGATCACAGGTGTCTGTCGTCACCTGATTGGGGCACCACCACCCCATGTGAGGTTATATATATGCCCATGCACAGAGAGCTTGTTCTCTGTACTGCCTGATGAAGACCCGTTGCTTTTTTGTAATTAAAAAACTCACGTGGGAGCTTAAAAAACAGTGCGGATTTCCTTTTCTTTTTCTTTGGTAGAAAAAACCACATGAAAAGGCAATGCAATTGTTTACATGCCATTACTCCTGCTACAGTGAGTCCAGTCAGATTTTTACTAGAAGTGGGTAACACATTCTTCATCAGACTATACTGTATGCTAAGTTGTCTGAAATTTATTTTCAGACATAACCTGAACACAGGCCGATGGCTGACGAAGCTATCAGCAGTGTGGGACCCTAAACAAGAGGACTGCTTTGTGGTGGGAAGCATGGAGCGGCCTCGCCAGGTGCAGGTCTTCCACGAAAGCGGCCAGCTGCAGCACTCCTTCAGAGACGACCACCACCTCAGCACGGTGCTGTCCATCACAGCCTTCCATCCTACAAGGAATGCTTTGCTGGGCGGCAACAACTCAGGACGCCTGCATGTCTTCACCAACTGAGACCAGGACCAAAACGTGCACGAACAACGCCACCATTTATAAATGCCTACATATGTCTATTATGAAGTCCCACAAATTGGATTTGTTTCAGGATAATGTAGACTAGGCTACTAAATCATTGTTTTTAGGGGGCATCCTGTTTCAAATTTGACCAGCAGATGTCCCCAGGTTCACAATTGGTTCAAAGCTTCAGAAAACCTAGTTTCTCCCTTTACTATTTGTCTCACTTTCAGGACTATTTCCAACATCCTGATACTCCAACTGCTCTTTCAAAAATAGACAGCTGTCAATAGCTGCTTGTTTTAGACGTTTTAGCTATCTGCCAGGCTGTTTGCCTTGGGCAACATCGCCATCTTCTGGCTGTTTTGCGTAATGCACCGTATGGCGAAGAATTTAGACTGTTCATTCTTGGAGTCACAATTGATTGAGTTTTATACTGTTCTCTTAATGGCAGGCCAAACCTTGGAATATTGTCTATATGTTTTTTTTCTTGTTTCTTTTGACTGCTGTTTGCATTTAATACATTAAGCCTTTACTGTACGTCCATCAATTACTGCGACGTGGCCTTTGTAGAAAGCCACCTTACCCAGCGATCTGGCTTGCTTGATTTTCGGCCACAGCTGTTCCCTTGCCTGTCGATCCTCCCAGGTGAAGTCCTGCACGAATGCACAAAAAATAATAAAAAAAAATCCCTGGAGTCATACGCCTTCAACGTGAAGGGCAAGATTAGCGAGGAGGACGAGAGGAAGGTGCGGAGAGGTGCCACCAGGCCATCGCCTGGCTGGATAACAACCAGCTGGCTGATAAAGAACAGTACCAGCACCCGTAGAAAGAGCTGGAGATTGTGTGTTGTACCAGAGAGCAACACCTGCACAGGGCTGCAGAGAGCAGGCGGGAGCCGGCTCACAGTCCCACCGTTGAGGAAGTCGACTAGAGACTTCAGACTATGATAACTACAGTGGCTTCAAACAACTTTACCTCATGACTCCTGTTTGTCACTTTGTGTCCTGACTGTTTATGATGTTTAAGTCTGAATATTTAGACATCTGACATTTGTAAAAAAAAAAAAATGTTGATGCATCGCTGGGCGTTTAAATAGAATTGACTATACAATATATTTTTGTGTGGTCTTTTACAGTTCATCTTTGTGGTTTCATTATATTTGATAGAATTTGGAGTTGGAAAAATGTACACCCAATGGGTCAGGGAAGATAAAACAGAAAAGCTGGGGAACACCATGGGGAACCAAAGCGAGACTCACCAGTCATTCTTCATCTCGGATGCAAGTATAGTTTAATCAGCAGCATTTTGCAGTATTAAAATTCTGCTACCGGTACATGCAATGAAAACTACCTTAACCATGAGAAAAACAACAACTAGGGCAACAGTCTAGCATCGGTCACCCGAATGAGGTTGGGTTCAAATGAATAACATGTTGTGGTAAACCTGTGTGGGGGGGGGGTTATGTGCCAGGACTGATTGGGGACTGATTGGGGTGATTGCCTCCAGCCGTGGGGTGGGGGTGAGGCTCTGGGTTAAAGAGCAGAGCCTGCCAGTGATTCGGGGTTGCTGGAGAGTTTCGTGCTTGTGTGTCCCGTGCCCATGAGAGGAGGACAGCTGCCTCCCTCTCAGCAGATATAGGGCCGGGGAGTCCGTACAGTCCACTTCGGTCACCACCCGCTCTCCAGCCAAGACCAGCGTCCGGCCCGCCGTCGTACGCTGCCAGCACCACCGACCAGCCGTTTATCCCCAGTCGGACGGTGCCTAGCTCAGACCCCGGGGGGGGGTCTCGCCGACGGGCGAGTTAAGTTTTAAGTCTTATCTTGTTTATGTTTGTTTGTTTATTTGGTTTATTTGTTTATTCTTCTTGTAGCCACAGATGATCCGGGGGGTCCTAGTAGGCGGCCAATTGTTCCAAGGGGGTCAGTGTCATATTTGTTTGCTCTTTGCTTGCTGTGCATAACCCGGGCGGTTTGGGGTAGCCCTGTGTGGAATGTTTGCTCTTTGCTTGCTGTGCATAACCCGGGCGGTTTGGGGTAGCCCTGTGTGGAAATGTAGCCTAATTGCTGTGTAGCTACTGCATCTATTGCACGCTAACCGTGCCTTTGGAGTTTCTCACGTGTGCTGTGTGTGCATAATCATTGGCCTGTTGTGGCCCAGTTTGCAGTGATTTCATCTTCATGTGTGTAGTGGTGTTGCCTTATGATAGACCCCAGGGACCGTTGGGAAGCGTATTTGATACTCACCTGTGATCACCTCTGTGTTTTACTCTGTTGCCAATAGCCTGTAATAATAAAGCTATCTATTTTTATATACTCCTGAGATTTGTGTTGCTTGCCTCCGTCAGAGCCCTTTCCGGGCTGGTTTATTACACTGGTGGCAGTGGTGGGATTTAATTTGAACCAGTCCCACTATGACGGAGGGCGACGCACAAATCCCAGCGAGCTCATCAGCTGAGCTGAACCACACACCTGCGTTAAATCAGCACCCTTCCTCCACTATGAATACCGCACGCCCTGTGTTTATGCCCGAGACTTTTACTGGCATTGGGCGAGAGTGGTCGGATTGGGTAGGTCAATTTGAAATAGCTGCGGAGGTGAATCACTGGAATGAGGATTTGAGGCTCAAATTTATGTCTCTGTTATTGGCCGGCCGGGCTCGAGATATCTATAATGGTCTCTCTCCAGAGTCCCGCGCGGATTATGCACAGCTGAAAGACGCATTGGGGAGATGCTTAGAGCCCTGTGACAGTGCTGATTGGAACAGGGCGAGTTTTCTCGCCCGGCGGCGCTTGCACAATGAGAGCGCACGAGAATTTGGTAATGCATTACGCAGATTGATAATTAAATCATACCCCAATGCAGACACCGATACTCGCGATCTTTTTGCTAGAGACCACTTCATTGAGCATGTTGGCAGTGGGGAGTTGCGTGTGAACCTTCGTAGCGCCAAGCCCCTCACTTTAGAGACTGCAATTAATCTCGCATCAGAACTTGAGCTTATAAGGAGCCTGGAACACACCCGCCTTGACCCTGATGCAAAAGTACGCGGGGTTATAGAAAAATCCCCAAGTGACAAACAGATGGAGCTGCTTTTGGGAGTAGTTGAGGGACTGCGCCAAGAAGTTAAAACATTACAGAGCACTGTGCAGTCCATTAAAACACCTGTTGATAGGGCCACAGTCACTACTTCTGTACGTCCTGGCGCGTCAGCTCCCCGTACACAGAGCAGCTGGGGGCCCAATCGGGGGGAGGTGTGTTGGGAGTGCGGCTGTAATAGACATCTGCGGCAAGACTGTCCCTATCTGCCGGGAAACTAGAGGGGGCGTGCACAGCAGGCCAAATGCCCGCCCCCTTTCCTTCTGCTGTCAAGATGGCCTTGTCGAACCAGAATGAGTCTGCCATGTATCTCCGTGCTAAAATAGGTGGGTTAGATTCTTATGTGTTAGTAGACACGGGGGCTAACGCCTCCATTATCCCCAAATCAATATGGTTGAAACTGACTAATGGGGGGGAGTTAATGGAGTATGCTGGTGATGCATCTGCCGCCAATGGGGGTCCCATGTGTGTAGTGGGGCGGTGGCAGACTATTTGCCAATTTGAGTCCTTGGCCCTGGTCACAGAGTTTTTGGTGGCTGATGTTCCAACACCAGACATATTACTGGGTTTCGATTTTTTGTCCAAATTTGGGGCTGTTGTTGATATGGGTAAACAATGCTGCCATCTGCTGGGGAAAAAGTTTCCACTAGTCTCTGCCCCTGATGTAGTTACACCACAGGTGGTGACTGTTCACACAGACACCATTGTGCCCGCCCGTAGTGAATTTATAATTTCAGGGGCTGTTGAAGGGCTCCCCGGGGCATGTACTACTGGTATGATGGAGCCTTTGGCCTCTATATCTAAACACTGTGATATCTTCGTAGCCAGAGTCATTTGTAGTGTGAAGCAGGGTTTAGTGCCTGTCAGAGTAATTAATGTCACAGACGACCCCCTCACCTTAAAACAGGGCATGAAAATTGGCAAATTGTTCTCTGATATAACCATTATGGATGGTGCAGTCGACAGTGGGCAAGGGGTTTCCACCACATGCCCTTGGTCAGGTGATTCCTTGCTCAGGGAGTTTGGTTTGGACGAGAAGGGCCTCACTCCTGTCCAAGTGCAGTCTGTTCGTGACCTCCTGCACAGGCATGTTTCGGTCTTCAGCACTGGCGACACTGACCTAGGGAGAACTCATCTTACAACACACCAAATTGACACTGGCGATGCAAGACCTATTAAGATGGGGCCCCGAAGAGTTCCCCTGCATATCCAACAGGAGGTTTCAGACCATATAAAACAGATGCAGGGAAATGGGATCATACGGCCCTCATGTAGCCCCTGGGCCGCACCAATTGTGCCAGTGCGAAAGAAGGGAGGTGCCCTTAGATTCTGTGTGGATTATAGGAAACTCAATGATGTCACTGCAAAAGATGCTTACCCCCTCCCCAGAATTGACGATGCTCTGGATAGCCTAGCCAATGCCACCCTGTTTTCCACCCTCGACCTTGCCAGTGGTTACTGGCAGGTCGAGGTTGATCCTAAGGACAGGCCCAAAACAGCCTTTGCCACTAGACAGGGACTGTTTGAGTTTAATGTCCTGAGCTTTGGCTTGTGTAACGCGCCTAGCACGTTTCAAAGGCTTATGGACTTGGTATTAGCAGATCTACAATGGACCACATGTTTAGTCTATTTAGATGACATTATCGTTTTTGGCCGCACTTTTACAGCGCATCTCACTCGTTTGGATGAGGTTCTGTCAAAGCTGTGTGCCGCTAATTTAAAAGTCAAGCCGTCCAAATGCAACCTTTTCTCCACCCAAGTAAAGTATCTAGGTCATATAATCTCTGCACAGGGGATCAGGGCAGACCCTGCTAAAGTGGAGAGTGTGCGGGAGTGGCCAGTACCAAGAACTCAGACGGAGGTAAAAAGCTTTGTGGGGTTAGCGTCTTATTACCGGCGGTTTGTAAAGGGGTTTGCAGACATAGCCCGCCCCTTGCACCGGCTGACGGAAATGGGAAAGCGATTTAGGTGGGGGGATGACTGCCAGCAGGCCTTCATACAGTTAAAGTCCAGCTTGAGTACAGCCCCAGTGCTGGCATACCCCGACCCCCAAAAGAGCTTTATCCTAGATACAGACGCTAGCGATGCTGGGATAGGGGCAGTACTGTCACAGGAGGAGGGTGGCGTAGAACGCGTAGTGGCGTATGCCAGCAGGGCATTAACTAAGGAAGAGCGCCGCTATGCCACCACTAAGAAGGAGCTTTTAGCCATGGTAGCGTTTACAAAGTATTTTAAACATTACTTACTGGGGAAGGAGTTTGTTTTGCGCACCGACCATGGCTCCTTACGGTGGTTGCATAATTTCCAGGGTTTAGAGGGGCAGCTAGCTCGGTGGGTGGAGCAGCTGGCTAATTTTAATTATAAAATTGTCCATCGCCCTGGAAAACAACATATTAATGCAGACGCTTTGTCTCGGCTGCCAGCCTTCCTGGAGGGGGCTCGTGCCCTGCCGGTAGCTGCTGAGTTTCCACCCATACAGCAGGTGCCAACCACGTCAGTACGTGCAGTCAGAGCGAGGGAGCGAGGGTCCCCTGAGTTAGATTTAGGGGATGAATTGGCTCAAGCTCAGCAGGAGGATGAAGACATTAGGCAAATCCTTCAACTTAAAGGGGGTGTTGGAGCGGGGCAGGTAGACCTGCAGGGCAAGCCAGGTCTGAGGAAATACGCCCCTGTATGGGACCAACTTCACATACCGCCGGTTGGTTCGTGTCCCACCCCCCAATTCTGATGCAGCCTCTAGGGTTCAAGTTGTGTTGCCTAGGTCAATGGTGTCAGCTGTTTTGGCCATGTTACATAATGCCATCACCGGGGGGCATTTGGGGATTCAGAAATTGCAGGCGAAAGTAAAGGATCGCTTTTATTGGGTCGGTTGGTTTGGGGATGTGAAGAAGTGGTGCAGGGAGTGTGTCGACTGTGCATCCCGTAAAGATCAGGGGCGGCCCCCTTGTGCTCCTCTGGTTCCTTCATCAGTCCCATCCCGGCCTTATGAGCGTATTGCACTGGATGTGCTGGGTCCCCTACCAGAAACCCCAAAAGGGAGCAAGTATGTTCTGGTTATTGGTGATTATTTTTCTAAGTGGACGGAAGCTTTCCCCATGCCCAACCAGGAGGCTCGCACCATTGCCTGTATTTTGGCAGAGGAATGGGTGTGTCGGTTCGGTGCCCCTCGTAGTATTCACTCCGACCAGGGAAGAAATTTTGAGTCCAATTTGTTTAAGGAGCTGTGTGGGTTATTGGATATTAACAAAACCCGCACATCCCCTTACCATGCTCAGTCTGACGGTATGGTCGAGAGATTTAATCGCACCTTGTTGTCCATGTTGTCCCTGTTCGTAAATGATAATCAATTGAATTGGGATGCTTTGCTGCCGTATGTCATGATGGCTTATCGGAGTAGTGTTCACACTAGCACCGGCTTCACACCCTATAAGGTTCTGTTTGGTCGAGAGATCATCTTGCCTGTTGATGTGATGCTAGGAGTGGCCGCTCAAGACAAGTTCACTTCGGTTAGTGATTATGTAAACAGAACTGCAGATACCCTCTCTACTGTGGTGGAGGCAGTGAAACGACATCAGGCTAAGGCCTCAAAACACCCGCTCTCCAGCCAAGACCAGCGTCCGGCCCGCCGCCGTACGCTGCCAGCACCACCGACCAGCCGTTTATCCCCAGTCGGACGGTGCCTAGCTCAGACCCCGGGGGGGGGGGGGGGGGGGGGGTCTCGCCGACGGGCGAGTTAAGTTTTAAGTCTTATCTTGTTTATGTTTGTTTGTTTATTTGGTTTGTTTATTTGGTTTATTTGTTTATTCTTCTTGTAGCCACAGATGATCCGGGGGGTCCTAGTAGGCGGCCAATTGTTCCAAGGGGGTCAGTGTCATATTTGTTTGCTCTTTGCTTGCTGTGCATAACCCGGGCGGTTTGGGGTAGCCCTGTGTGGAATGTTTGCTCTTTGCTTGCTGTGCATAACCCGGGCGGTTTGGGGTAGCCCTGTGTGGAAATGTAGCCTAATTGCTGTGTAGCTACTGCATCTATTGCACGCTAACCGTGCCTTTGGAGTTTCTCACGTGTGCTGTGTGTGCATAATCATTGGCCTGTTGTGGCCCAGTTTGCAGTGATTTCATCTTCATGTGTGTAGTGGTGTTGCCTTATGATAGACCCCAGGGACCGTTGGGAAGCGTATTTGATACTCACCTGTGATCACCTCTGTGTTTTACTCTGTTGCCAATAGCCTGTAATAATAAAGCTATCTATTTTTATATACTCCTGAGATTTGTGTTGCTTGCCTCCGTCAGAGCCCTTTCCGGGCTGGTTTATTACAATGTAATAGGCCTATATGCTACAGAAAATGTGTTAATAGGTGGTGATTGGAACATGGTTTTGGATGAATGGGGTGACGGAGCCCGCAGTAAATTTACAGACCCTCATCCTAACACTGTAGCCTAATGGTTAACTTTTGTAACACCATGTGCCTTCATGACGTCATGAATTAAGATGATTCCTTAATATCATATACTCAGAAGCGGGAATTTTTTAAATATAAAATCCGCCAATATTCAATCTCCTTCAGTAAACGTATCAAGAATATAATTATATTCTTGATACGTTTACTGAAGGAGATTGAATATTGGCGGATTTTATATTTAAAAAATTCCCGCTTCTGAATTATGATATTAAGGAATCATCTTGTAGGACTTCTTGAATAAGGTCTTTAGTGCCGTTACAGTAATCGTCATATTTCAAGAGACTGGCATTGAACTTCCAGTATCCTTTATTCTTGGTTGACTGCATTAGAGGTGTTACTGACAGATCAATACTGCAGTGATCAGTTAGTGGAGCAGGGGAGATTTCAACACTTGATATCTGGCTAAGCATTGTATCTGCCACTAGCCAGTAATCTATTCTAGATTTAATTGAGGCATCTGGTTTGAACCAGGAGAACTGTCTATGATTTGGGTATTTTTCTCTCCAGGGTAGCCTCTCTGGTCTCAACACTCTGTCTGATTTTTTTTTTTTTTTTTTTTTTTTCCAAAATCAGACTTGACACCAGAGAGGCTGAATACCGCACTGAGTCAATGCGGTCTTAGCCTCTCTGGTGTCAACACTCTGTCTGATTTTGGATTTTTTTTTTTTTTCCAAAATCAGACTTGACACCAGAGAGGCTGAATACCGCACTGAGTCAATGCGGTCCTAGCCTCTCTGGTGTCAACACTCTGTCTGATTTTGGATTTTTTTTTTTTTTTTTTTTTCCAAAATCAGACTTGACACCAGAGAGGCTGAATACCGCACTGAGTCAATGCGGTCTTAGCCTCTCTGGTCTCAACACTCTGTCTGATTTTGGATTTTTTTTTTTTTTTTTTTCAAAAAACAGACTTGACACCAGAGAGGCTGAATACCGCACTGAGTCAATGCGGTCTTAGCCTCTCTGGTCTCAACACTCTGTCTGATTTTGGATTTTTTTTTTTTTTTTTTTTCAAAAATCAGACTTGACACCAGAGAGGCTGAATACCGCACTGAGTCAATGCGGTCTTAGCCTCTCTGGTCTCAACACTCTGTCTGATTTTGGATTTTTTTTTTTTTCAAAATGAGACTTGACACCAGAGAGGCTGAATACCGCACTGAGTCAATGCGGTCTTAGCCTCTCTGGTCTCAACACTCTGTCTGATTTTGGATTTTTTTTTTTTTTTTCCAAAATCAGACTTGACACCAGAGAGGCTGAATACCGCACTGAGTCAATGCGGTCCTAGCCTCTCTGGTGTCAACACTCTGTCTGATTTTGGATTTTTTTTTTTTTTTTTTTTTTTCCAAAATCAGACTTGACACCAGAGAGGCTGAATACCGCACTGAGTCAATGCGGTCTTAGCCTCTCTGGTCTCAACACTCTGTCTGATTTTGGATTTTTTTTTTTTTTTTTTTTTTCAAAAATCAGACTTGACACCAGAGAGGCTGAATACCGCACTGAGTCAATGCGGTCTTAGCCTCTCTGGTCTCAACACTCTGTCTGATTTTGGATTTTTTTTTTTTTTTCCAAAATCAGACTTGACACCAGAGAGGCTGAAAACCGCACTGAGTCAATGCGGTCTTAGCCTCTCTGGTCTCAACACTCTGTCTGATTTTGGATTTTTTTTTTTTTTTTTCCAAAATCAGACTTGACACCAGAGAGGCTGAATACCGCACTGAGTCAATGCGGTCTTAGCCTCTCTGGTCTCAACACTCTGTCTGATTTTGGATTTTTTTTTTTTTTTTTTTTCAAAAATCAGACTTGACACCAGAGAGGCTGAATACCGCACTGAGTCAATGCGGTCTTAGCCTCTCTGGTCTCAACACTCTGTCTGATTTTGGATTTTTTTTTTTTTTTCAAAAATCAGACTTGACACCAGAGAGGCTGAAAACCGCACTGAGTCAATGCGGTCTTAGCCTCTCTGGTCTCAACACTCTGTCTGATTTTGGATTTTTTTTTTTTTTTTCCAAAATCAGACTTGACACCAGAGAGGCTGAATACGCACTGAGTCAATGCGGTCTTAGCCTCTCTGGTCTCAACACTCTGTCTGATTTTGGATTTTTTTTTTTTTTTTTTTCCAAAATCAGACTTGACACCAGAGAGGCTGAATACCGCACTGAGTCAATGCGGTCTTAGCCTCTCTGGTCTCAACACTCTGTCTGATTTTGGATTTTTTTTTTTTTTTTCCAAAATCAGACTTGACACCAGAGAGGCTGAATACCACACTGAGTCAATGCGGTCTTAGCCTCTCTGGTCTCAACACTCTGTCTGATTTTGGATTTTTTTTTTTTTTCCAAAATCAGACTTGACACCAGAGAGGCTGAATACTGCACTGAGTCAATGCGGTCTTAGCCTCTCTGGTCTCAACACTCTGTCTGATTTTGGATTTTTTTTTTTTTTTTTCCAAAATCAGACTTGACACCAGAGAGGCTGAATACCACACTGAGTCAATGCGGTCTTAGCCTCTCTGGTCTCAACACTCTGTCTGATTTTGGATTTTTTTTTTTTTTTCCAAAATCAGACTTGACACCAGAGAGGCTGAAAACCGCACTGAGTCAATGCGGTCTTAGCCTCTCTGGTCTCAACACTCTGTCTGATTTTGGATTTTTTTTTTTTTTTTCCAAAATCAGACTTGACACCAGAGAGGCTGAATACCGCACTGAGTCAATGCGGTCTTAGCCTCTCTGGTCTCAACACTCTGTCTGATTTTGGATTTTTTTTTTTTTTTTTTTCCAAAATCAGACTTGACACCAGAGAGGCTGAATACCGCACTGAGTCAATGCGGTCTTAGCCTCTCTGGTCTCAACACTCTGTCTGATTTTGGATTTTTTTTTTTTTTTTCCAAAATCAGACTTGACACCAGAGAAGCTGAATACCGCACTGAGTCAATGCGGTCTTAGCCTCTCTGGTCTCAACACTCTGTCTGATTTTGGATTTTTTTTTTTTTTTTCCAAAATCAGACTTGACACCAGAGAGGCTGAATACCGCACTGAGTCAATGCGGTCTTAGCCTCTCTGGTGTCAACACTCTGTCTGATTTTGGATTTTTTTTTTTCTTTTTAAATCAGACTTGACACCAGAGAAGCTGAATACCGCACTGAGTCAATGCGGTCTTAGCCTCTCTGGTCTCAACACTCTGTCTGATTTTGGATTTTTTTTTTTTTTCCAAAATCAGACTTGACACCACTGACTTGACATCACTTGACATCACTTGACATCACTGAGTCAATGCGGTCTTAGCCTCTCTGGTGTCAACACTCTGTCTGATTTTGGATTTTTTTTTTTTTTCCAAAATCAGACTTGACACCACTGACTTGACACCACTTGACATCACTGAGTCAATGCGGTCTTAGATTGCGGTCTTAGCCTCTCTGGTGTCAACACTCTGTCTGATTTTGGATTTTTTTTTTTCTTTTTAAATCAGACTTGACACCAGAGAAGCTGAATACTGCACTGAGTCAATGCGGTCTTAGCCTCTCTGGTCTCAACACTCTGTCTGATTTTGGATTTTTTTTTTTTTTTTTTTCCAAAATCAGACTTGACACCAGAGAGGCTGAATACCGCACTGAGTCAATGCGGTCTTAGCCTCTCTGGTCTCAACACTCTGTCTGATTTTGGATTTTTTTTTTTTTTTCCAAAATCAGACTTGACACCAGAGAGGCTGAATACCGCACTGAGTCAATGCGGTCTTAGCCTCTCTGGTCTCAACACTCTGTCTGATTTTTTTTCCAAAATCAGACGACACCAGAGAGGCTGAATACCGCACTGAGTCAATGCGGTCTTAGCCTCTCTGGTCTCAACACTCTGTCTGATTTTGGATTTTTTTTTTTTTTTTTTTCCAAAATCAGACTTGACACCAGAGAGGCTGAATACCGCACTGAGTCAATGCGGTCTTAGCCTCTCTGGTGTCAACACTCTGTCTGATTTTGGATTTTTTTTTTTTTTTTTTCCCCAAAATCAGACTTGACACCAGAGAGGCTGAATACCGCACTGAGTCAATGCGGTCTTAGCCTCTCTGGTCTCAACACTCTGTCTGATTTTGGATTTTTTTTTTTTTTCCAAAATCAGACTTGACACCAGAGAGGCTGAATACCGCACTGAGTCAATGCGGTCTTAGCCTCTCTGGTCTCAACACTCTGTCTGATTTAAAAATTTTTTTTTTTTCCAAAATCAGACTTGACACCAGAGAGGCTGAATACCGCACTGAGTCAATGCGGTCTTAGCCTCTCTGGTCTCAACACTCTGTCTGATTTTGGATTTTTTTTTTTTTTTTCCAAAATCAGACTTGACACCAGAGAGGCTAAGACCGCATTGACTCAGTGCGGTATTCAGCCTCTCTGGTGTCAAGTCTGATTTTGGAAAAAAAAAAAAAAAAAAAAATCCAAAATCAGACAGAGTGTTGACACCAGAGAGGCTGAATACCGCACTGAGTCAATGCGGTCTTAGCCTCTCTGGTGTCAACACTCTGTCTGATTTTGGATTTTTTTTTTTTTCCAAAATCAGACTTGACACCACTGACTTGACATCACTTGACATCACTTGACATCACTGAGTCAATGCGGTCTTAGCCTCTCTGGTCTCAACACTCTGTCTGATTTTGGATTTTTTTTTTCTTTTTAAATCAGACTTGACACCAGAGAAGCTGAATACCGCACTGAGTCAATGCGGTCTTAGCCTCTCTGGTCTCAACACTCTGTCTGATTTTGGATTTTTTTTTTTTCCAAAATCAGACTTGACACCAGAGAGGCTGAATACTGCACTGTGTCAATGCGGTCTTAGCCTCTCTGGTCTCAACACTCTGTCTGATTTTGGATTTTTTTTTTTCTTTTCAAAATCAG
Source organism: Poromitra crassiceps (assembly GCF_964638095.1). Classification (NCBI taxonomy): domain Eukaryota; kingdom Metazoa; phylum Chordata; class Actinopteri; order Beryciformes; family Melamphaidae; genus Poromitra; species Poromitra crassiceps. The sequence continues at coordinate 68,475 of NW_028152134.1, forward strand.
ACTTGACACCAGAGAGGCTGAATACTGCACTGAGTCAATGCGGTCTTAGCCTCTCTGGTGTCAACACTCTGTCTGATTTTGGATTTTTTTTTTTTTTTTTTTTTCAAAAATCAGACTTGACACCAGAGAGGCTGAATACCGCACTGAGTCAATGCGGTCTTAGCCTCTCTGGTGTCAACACTCTGCCTGATTTTGGATTTTTTTTTTCCAAAATCAGACTTGACACCAGAGAGGCTGAATACCGCACTGAGTCAATGCGGTCTTAGCCTCTCTGGTCTCAACACTCTGTCTGATTTTGGATTTTGGATTTTTTTTTCCAAAATCAGACTTGACACCAGAGAGGCTGAATACCGCACTGAGTCAATGCGGTCTTAGCCTCTCTGGTCTCAACACTCTGTCTGATTTTGGATTTTTTTTTTTTTTTTTTTCCAAAATCAGACTTGACACCAGAGAGGCTGAATACCACACTGAGTCAATGCGGTCTTAGCCTCTCTGGTCTCAACACTCTGTCTGATTTTGGATTTTTTTTTTTTTTTTTTTCCAAAATCAGACTTGACACCAGAGAGGCTGAATACCGCACTGAGTCAATGCGGTCTTAGCCTCTCTGGTGTCAACACTCTGTCTGATTTTGGATTTTTTTTTTCTTTTTAAATCAGACTTGACACCAGAGAGGCTGAATACCGCACTGAGTCAATGCGGTCTTAGCCTCTCTGGTCTCAACACTCTGTCTGATTTTGGATTTTTTTTTTTTTTTCCAAAATCAGACTTGACACCAGAGAGGCTGAATACCGCACTGAGTCAATGCGGTCTTAGCCTCTCTGGTCTCAACACTCTGTCTGATTTTTTTTCCAAAATCAGACGACACCAGAGAGGCTGAATACCGCACTGAGTCAATGCGGTCTTAGCCTCTCTGGTCTCAACACTCTGTCTGATTTTGGATTTTTTTTTTTTTTTTTTTCCAAAATCAGACTTGACACCAGAGAGGCTGAATACCGCACTGAGTCAATGCGGTCTTAGCCTCTCTGGTGTCAACACTCTGTCTGATTTTGGATTTTTTTTTTTTTTTTTTTCCAAAATCAGACTTGACACCAGAGAGGCTGAATACCGCACTGAGTCAATGCGGTCTTAGCCTCTCTGGTCTCAACACTCTGTCTGATTTTGGATTTTTTTTTTTTTTCCAAAATCAGACTTGACACCAGAGAGGCTGAATACCGCACTGAGTCAATGCGGTCTTAGCCTCTCTGGTCTCAACACTCTGTCTGATTTAAAATTTTTTTTTTTTTCCAAAATCAGACTTGACACCAGAGAGGCTGAATACCGCACTGAGTCAATGCGGTCTTAGCCTCTCTGGTCTCAACACTCTGTCTGATTTTGGATTTTTTTTTTTTTTCCAAAATCAGACTTGACACCAGAGAGGCTAAGACCGCATTGACTCAGTGCGGTATTCAGCCTCTCTGGTGTCAAGTCTGATTTTGGAAAAAAAAAAAAAAAAAAAAATCCAAAATCAGACAGAGTGTTGACACCAGAGAGGCTGAATACCGCACTGAGTCAATGCGGTCTTAGCCTCTCTGGTGTCAACACTCTGTCTGATTTTGGATTTTTTTTTTTTTCCAAAATCAGACTTGACACCACTGACTTGACATCACTTGACATCACTTGACATCACTGAGTCAATGCGGTCTTAGCCTCTCTGGTCTCAACACTCTGTCTGATTTTGGATTTTTTTTTTTTTTTTCCAAAATCAGACTTGACACCAGAGAGGCTGAATACCGCACTGAGTCAATGCGGTCTTAGCCTCTCTGGTGTCAACACTCTGTCTGATTTTGGATTTTTTTTTTTCTTTTTAAATCAGACTTGACACCAGAGAAGCTGAATACCGCACTGAGTCAATGCGGTCTTAGCCTCTCTGGTCTCAACACTCTGTCTGATTTTGGATTTTTTTTTTTTTTCCAAAATCAGACTTGACACCACTGACTTGACATCACTTGACATCACTTGACATCACTGAGTCAATGCGGTCTTAGCCTCTCTGGTGTCAACACTCTGTCTGATTTTGGATTTTTTTTTTTTTTCCAAAATCAGACTTGACACCACTGACTTGACACCACTTGACATCACTGAGTCAATGCGGTCTTAGATTGCGGTCTTAGCCTCTCTGGTGTCAACACTCTGTCTGATTTTGGATTTTTTTTTTTCTTTTTAAATCAGACTTGACACCAGAGAAGCTGAATACTGCACTGAGTCAATGCGGTCTTAGCCTCTCTGGTCTCAACACTCTGTCTGATTTTGGATTTTTTTTTTTTTTTTTTTCCAAAATCAGACTTGACACCAGAGAGGCTGAATACCGCACTGAGTCAATGCGGTCTTAGCCTCTCTGGTCTCAACACTCTGTCTGATTTTGGATTTTTTTTTTTTTTTCCAAAATCAGACTTGACACCAGAGAGGCTGAATACCGCACTGAGTCAATGCGGTCTTAGCCTCTCTGGTCTCAACACTCTGTCTGATTTTTTTTCCAAAATCAGACGACACCAGAGAGGCTGAATACCGCACTGAGTCAATGCGGTCTTAGCCTCTCTGGTCTCAACACTCTGTCTGATTTTGGATTTTTTTTTTTTTTTTTTTCCAAAATCAGACTTGACACCAGAGAGGCTGAATACCGCACTGAGTCAATGCGGTCTTAGCCTCTCTGGTGTCAACACTCTGTCTGATTTTGGATTTTTTTTTTTTTTTTTTCCCCAAAATCAGACTTGACACCAGAGAGGCTGAATACCGCACTGAGTCAATGCGGTCTTAGCCTCTCTGGTCTCAACACTCTGTCTGATTTTGGATTTTTTTTTTTTTTCCAAAATCAGACTTGACACCAGAGAGGCTGAATACCGCACTGAGTCAATGCGGTCTTAGCCTCTCTGGTCTCAACACTCTGTCTGATTTAAAAAAATTTTTTTTTTCCAAAATCAGACTTGACACCAGAGAGGCTGAATACCGCACTGAGTCAATGCGGTCTTAGCCTCTCTGGTCTCAACACTCTGTCTGATTTTGGATTTTTTTTTTTTTTTTCCAAAATCAGACTTGACACCAGAGAGGCTAAGACCGCATTGACTCAGTGCGGTATTCAGCCTCTCTGGTGTCAAGTCTGATTTTGGAAAAAAAAAAAAAAAAAAAAATCCAAAATCAGACAGAGTGTTGACACCAGAGAGGCTGAATACCGCACTGAGTCAATGCGGTCTTAGCCTCTCTGGTGTCAACACTCTGTCTGATTTTGGATTTTTTTTTTTTTCCAAAATCAGACTTGACACCACTGACTTGACATCACTTGACATCACTTGACATCACTGAGTCAATGCGGTCTTAGCCTCTCTGGTCTCAACACTCTGTCTGATTTTGGATTTTTTTTTTCTTTTTAAATCAGACTTGACACCAGAGAAGCTGAATACCGCACTGAGTCAATGCGGTCTTAGCCTCTCTGGTCTCAACACTCTGTCTGATTTTGGATTTTTTTTTTTTCCAAAATCAGACTTGACACCAGAGAGGCTGAATACCACACTGAGTCAATGCGGTCTTAGCCTCTCTGGTCTCAACACTCTGTCTGATTTTGGATTTTTTTTTTTTTTCCAAAATCAGACTTGACACCACTGACTTGACATCACTTGACATCACTTGACATCACTGAGTCAATGCGGTCTTAGCCTCTCTGGTGTCAACACTCTGTCTGATTTTGGATTTTTTTTTTTTTTTCCAAAATCAGACTTGACACCACTGACTTGACACCACTTGACATCACTGAGTCAATGCGGTCTTAGATTGCGGTCTTAGCCTCTCTGGTGTCAACACTCTGTCTGATTTTGGATTTTTTTTTTCTTTTTAAATCAGACTTGACACCAGAGAAGCTGAATACTGCACTGAGTCAATGCGGTCTTAGCCTCTCTGGTCTCAACACTCTGTCTGATTTTGGATTTTTTTTTTTTTTTTTTTCCAAAATCAGACTTGACACCAGAGAGGCTGAATACCGCACTGAGTCAATGCGGTCTTAGCCTCTCTGGTCTCAACACTCTGTCTGATTTTGGATTTTTTTTTTTTTTTCCAAAATCAGACTTGACACCAGAGAGGCTGAATACCGCACTGAGTCAATGCGGTCTTAGCCTCTCTGGTCTCAACACTCTGTCTGATTTTTTTTCCAAAATCAGACGACACCAGAGAGGCTGAATACCGCACTGAGTCAATGCGGTCTTAGCCTCTCTGGTCTCAACACTCTGTCTGATTTTGGATTTTTTTTTTTTTTTTTTTCCAAAATCAGACTTGACACCAGAGAGGCTGAATACCGCACTGAGTCAATGCGGTCTTAGCCTCTCTGGTGTCAACACTCTGTCTGATTTTGGATTTTTTTTTTTTTTTTTTTCCAAAATCAGACTTGACACCAGAGAGGCTGAATACCGCACTGAGTCAATGCGGTCTTAGCCTCTCTGGTCTCAACACTCTGTCTGATTTTGGATTTTTTTTTTTTTTCCAAAATCAGACTTGACACCAGAGAGGCTGAATACCGCACTGAGTCAATGCGGTCTTAGCCTCTCTGGTCTCAACACTCTGTCTGATTTTGGATTTTTTTTTTTTTTTTCCAAAATCAGATTTGACACCAGAGAGGCTGAATACCACACTGAGTCAATGCGGTCTTAGCCTCTCTGGTCTCAACACTCTGTCTGATTTTGGATTTTTTTTTTTTTTTTTTTTTTCCAAAATCAGACTTCACACCAGAGAGGCTGAATACCGCACTGAGTCAATGCGGTCTTAGCCTCTCTGGTGTCAACACTCTGTCTGATTTTGGATTTTTTTTTTTTTCCAAAATCAGACTTGACACCAGAGAGGCTGAATACCGCACTGAGTCAATGCGGTCTTAGCCTCTCTGGTGTCAACACTCTGTCTGATTTTGGATTTTTTTTTTTTTTTTCCAAAATCAGACTTGACACCAGAGAGGCTGAATACCGCACTGAGTCAATGCGGTCTTAGCCTCTCTGGTCTCAACACTCTGTCTGATTTTGTATTTTTTTTTTTTTTCCAAAATCAGACTTGACACCAGAGAGGCTGAATACTGCACTGAGTCAATGCGGTCTTAGCCTCTCTGGTCTCAACACTCTGTCTGATTTTTTTTTTTTTTTTTTTTTTTTTTCAAAATCAGACTTGACACCAGAGAGGCTGAATACCGCACTGAGTCAATGCGGTCTTAGCCTCTCTGGTGTCAAGTCTGATTTTGGAAAAAAAAAAAAAAAACAGAGTGTTGACACCAGAGAGGCTAAGACCGCATTGACTCAGTGCGGTATTCAGCCTCTCTGGTGTCAAGTCTCATTTTGAAAAAAAAAAAAATCCAAAATCAGACAGAGTGTTGAGACCAGAGAGGCTAAGACCGCATTGACTCAGTGCGGTATTCAGCCTCTCTGGTGTCAAGTCTGATTTTGGAAAAAAAAAATCCAAAATCAGACAGAGTGTTGAGACCAGAGAGGCTAAGACCGCATTGACTCAGTGCGGTATTCAGCCTCTCTGGTGTCAAGTCTGATTTTGGAAAAAAAAAAAAAAAAAAAAAATCCAAAATCAGACAGAGTGTTGACACCAGAGAGGCTAAGACCGCATTGACTCAGTGCGGTATTCAGCCTCTCTGGTGTCAAGTCTCATTTTGAAAAAAAAAAAAATCCAAAATCAGACAGAGTGTTGAGACCAGAGAGGCTAAGACCGCATTGACTCAGTGCGGTATTCAGCCGCTCTGGTGTCAAGTCTGATTTTGGAAAAAAAAAAAAAAAAAAAAAAAATCCAAAATCAGACAGAGTGTTGAGACCAGAGAGGCTAAGACCGCATTGACTCAGTGTGGTATTCAGCCTCTCTGGTGTCAAGTCTGATTTTGGAAAAAAAAAAAAAAAAATCCAAAATCAGACAGAGTGTTGAGACCAGAGAGGCTAAGACCGCATTGACTCAGTGCGGTATTCAGCCTCTCTGGTGTCAAGTCTGATTTTGGAAAAAAAAAATCCAAAATCAGACAGAGTGTTGAGACCAGAGAGGCTAAGACCGCATTGACTCAGTGCGGTATTCAGCCTCTCTGGTGTCAAGTCTGATTTTGGAAAAAAAAAAAAAAAAAAAAAATCCAAAATCAGACAGAGTGTTGAGACCAGAGAGGCTAAGACCGCATTGACTCAGTGCGGTATTCAGCCTCTCTGGTGTCAAGTCTGATTTTTGAAAAAAAAAAAAAAAAAAAAATCCAAAATCAGACAGAGTGTTGAGACCAGAGAGGCTAAGACGGCATTGACTCAGTGCGGTATTCAGCCTCTCTGGTGTCAAGTCTGATTTTGGAAAAAAAAAAAAAAAAAAAAAAATCCAAAATCAGACAGAGTGTTGACACCAGAGAGGCTAGGACCGCATTGACTCAGTGCGGTATTCAGCCTCTCTGGTGTCAAGGCTGATTTTGGAAAAAAAAAAAAAAAAACAGAGTGTTGACACCAGAGAGGCTAAGACCGCATTGACTCAGTGCGGTATTCAGCCTCTCTGGTGTCAAGTCTGATTTTGGAAAAAAAAAAAAAAAAATCCAAAATCCGACAGAGTGTTGAGACCAGAGAGGCTAAGACCGCATTGACTCAGTGCGGTATTCAGCCTCTCTGGTGTCAAGGCTGATTTTGGAAAAAAAAAAAAAAAAAAACAGAGTGTTGACACCAGAGAGGCTAAGACCGCATTGACTCAGTGCGGTATTCAGCCTCTCTGGTGTCGTCTCATTTTGAAAAAAAAAAAATCCAAAATCAGACAGAGTGTTGAGACCAGAGAGGCTAAGACCGCATTGACTCAGTGCGGTATTCAGCCTCTCTGGTGTCAAGTCTGATTTTGGAAAAAAAAAATCCAAAATCAGACAGAGTGTTGAGACCAGAGAGGCTAAGACCGCATTGACTCAGTGCGGTATTCAGCCTCTCTGGTGTCAAGTCTGATTTTGGAAAAAAAAAAAAAAAAAAAAAATCCAAAATCAGACAGAGTGTTGAGACCAGAGAGGCTAAGACCGCATTCACTCAGTGTGGTATTCAGCCTCTCTGGTGTCAAGTCTGATTTTGGAAAAAAAAAAAGAAAAAAAAAATCCAAAATCAGACAGAGTGTGATAACCAGAGAGGCTAAGACCGCATTGACTCAGTGCGGTATTCAGCCTCTCTGGTGTCAAGTCTGAAAAAAAAAAAAAAATCCAAAATCAGACAGAGTGTTGAGACCAGAGAGGCTAAGACCGCATTGACTCAGTGCGGTATTCAGCCTCTCTGGTGTCAAGTCTGATTTTGGAAAAAAAAAAAAAAAAAAAAAAATCCAAAATCAGACAGAGTGTTGAGACCAGAGAGGCTAAGACCGCATTGACTCAGTGTGGTATTCAGCCTCTCTGGTGTCAAGTCTGATTTTGGAAAAAAAAAAAGAAAGAAAAAATCCAAAATCAGACAGAGTGTTGAGACCAGAGAGGCTAAGACCGCATTGACTCAGTGCGGTATTCAGCCTCTCTGGTGTCAAGTCTGAAAAAAAAAAAAAAATCCAAAATCAGACAGAGTATTGAGACCAGAGAGGCTAAGACCGCATTGACTCAGTGTGGTATTCAGCCTCTCTGGTGTCAAGTCTGATTTTGAAAAAAAAAAAAAAAAAAATCCAAAATCAGACAGAGTGTTGAGACCAGAGAGGCTAAGACCGCATTGACTCAGTGCAGTATTCAGCCTCTCTGGTGTCAAGTCTGATTTTGGAAAAAAAAAAAAAAAAAAAAAAAAATCCAAAATCAGACAGAGTGTTGAGACCAGAGAGGCTAAGACCGCATGACTCAGTGTGGTATTCAGCCTCTCTGGTGTCAAGTCTGATTTTGGAAAAAAAAAAAAAGAAATCCAAAATCAGACAGAGTGTTGAGACCAGAGAGGCTAAGACCGCATTGACTCAGTGCGGTATTCAGCCTCTCTGGTGTCAAGTCTGATTTTGGAAAAAAAAAAAAAAAAAATCCAAAATCAGACAGAGTGTTGAGACCAGAGAGGCTAAGACCGCATTGACTCAGTGCGGTATTCAGCCTCTCTGGTGTCAAGTCTGATTTTTGAAAAAAAAAAAAAAAAAAATCCAAAATCAGACAGAGTGTTGAGACCAGAGAGGCTAAGACCGCATTGACTCAGTGCGGTATTCAGCCTCTCTGGTGTCAAGTCTGATTTTGGAAAAAAAAAAAAAAAAACAGAGTGTTGACACCAGAGAGGCTAAGACCGCATTGACTCAGTGCGGTATTCAGCCTCTCTGGTGTCAAGTCTCATTTTGAAAAAAAAAAAAATCCAAAATCAGACAGAGTGTTGAGACCAGAGAGGCTAAGACCGCATTGACTCAGTGCGGTATTCAGCCTCTCTGGTGTCAAGTCTGATTTTGGAAAAAAAAAATCAAAAATCAGACAGAGTGTTGAGACCAGAGAGGCTAAGACCGCATTGACTCAGTGCGGTATTCAGCCTCTCTGGTGTCAAGTCTGATTTTGGAAAAAAAAAAAAAAAAAAAAAATCCAAAATCAGACAGAGTGTTGAGACCAGAGAGGCTAAGACCGCATTGACTCAGTGTGGTATTCAGCCTCTCTGGTGTCAAGTCTGATTTTGGAAAAAAAAAAAGAAAGAAAAAATCCAAAATCAGACAGAGTGTTGAGACCAGAGAGGCTAAGACCGCATTGACTCAGTGCGGTATTCAGCCTCTCTGGTGTCAAGTCTGAAAAAAAAAAAAAAATCCAAAATCAGACAGAGTATTGAGACCAGAGAGGCTAAGACCGCATTGACTCAGTGTGGTATTCAGCCTCTCTGGTGTCAAGTCTGATTTTGAAAAAAAAAAAAAAAAAATCCAAAATCAGACAGAGTGTTGACACCAGAGAGGCTAGGACCGCATTGACTCAGTGCGGTATTCAGCCTCTCTGGTGTCAAGTCTGATTTTGGAAAAAAAAAAAAAAAATCCAAAATCAGACAGAGTGTTGAGACCAGAGAGGCTAAGACCGCATTGACTCAGTGCGGTATTCAGCCGCTCTGGTGTCAAGTCTGATTTTGGAAAAAAAAAAAAAAAAAAACAGAGTGTTGACACCAGAGAGGCTAAGACCGCATTGACTCAGTGCGGTATTCAGCCTCTCTGGTGTCAAGTCTCATTTTGAAAAAAAAAAAAATCCAAAATCAGACAGAGTGTTGAGACCAGAGAGGCTAAGACCGCATTGACTCAGTGCGGTATTCAGCCTCTCTGGTGTCAAGTCTGATTTTGGAAAAAAAAAATCAAAAATCAGACAGAGTGTTGAGACCAGAGAGGCTAAGACCGCATTGACTCAGTGCGGTATTCAGCCTCTCTGGTGTCAAGTCTGATTTTGGAAAAAAAAAAAAAAAAAAAAAATCCAAAATCAGACAGAGTGTTGAGACCAGAGAGGCTAAGACCGCATTGACTCAGTGTGGTATTCAGCCTCTCTGGTGTCAAGTCTGATTTTGGAAAAAAAAAAAGAAAGAAAAAATCCAAAATCAGACAGAGTGTTGAGACCAGAGAGGCTAAGACCGCATTGACTCAGTGCGGTATTCAGCCTCTCTGGTGTCAAGTCTGAAAAAAAAAAAAAAATCCAAAATCAGACAGAGTGTTGAGACCAGAGAGGCTAAGACCGCATTGACTCAGTGTGGTATTCAGCCTCTCTGGTGTCAAGTCTGATTTTGAAAAAAAAAAAAAAAAAAATCCAAAATCAGACAGAGTGTTGAGACCAGAGAGGCTAAGACCGCATTGACTCAGTGCAGTATTCAGCCTCTCTGGTGTCAAGTCTGATTTTGGAAAAAAAAAAAAAAAAAAAAAAAAATCCAAAATCAGACAGAGTGTTGAGACCAGAGAGGCTAAGACCGCATGACTCAGTGTGGTATTCAGCCTCTCTGGTGTCAAGTCTGATTTTGGAAAAAAAAAAAAAGAAATCCAAAATCAGACAGAGTGTTGAGACCAGAGAGGCTAAGACCGCATTGACTCAGTGCGGTATTCAGCCTCTCTGGTGTCAAGTCTGATTTTGGAAAAAAAAAAAAAAAAAATCCAAAATCAGACAGAGTGTTGAGACCAGAGAGGCTAAGACCGCATTGACTCAGTGTGGTATTCAGCCTCTCTGGTGTCAAGTCTGATTTTGGAAAAAAAAAAAAAAAAATCCAAAATCAGACAGAGTGTTGAGACCAGAGAGGCTAAGACCGCATTGACTCAGTGCGGTATTCAGCCTCTCTGGTGTCAAGTCTGATTTTGGAAAAAAAAAATCCAAAATCAGACAGAGTGTTGACACCAGAGAGGCTAAGACCGCATTGACTCAGTGCGGTATTCAGCCTCTCTGGTGTCAAGTCTGATTTTGGAAAAAAAAAAAAAAAATCCAAAATCAGACAGAGTGTTGACACCAGAGAGGCTAAGACCGCATTGACTCAGTGCGGTATTCAGCCTCTCTGGTGTCAAGTCTGATTTTGGAAAAAAAAAAAAAAAAAAAAAAATCCAAAATCAGACAGAGTGTTGAGACCAGAGAGGCTAAGACCGCATTGACTCAGTGTGGTATTCAGCCTCTCTGGTGTCAAGTCTGATTTTGGAAAAAAAAAAAGAAAAAAATCCAAAATCAGACAGAGTGTTGAGACCAGAGAGGCTAAGACCGCATTGACTCAGTGCGGTATTCAGCCTCTCTGGTGTCAAGTCTGAAAAAAAAAAAAAAATCCAAAATCAGACAGAGTGTTGAGACCAGAGAGGCTAAGACCGCATTGACTCAGTGTGGTATTCAGCCTCTCTGGTGTCAAGTCTGATTTTGAAAAAAAAAAAAAAAAAATCCAAAATCAGACAGAGTGTTGAGACCAGAGAGGCTAAGACCGCATTGACTCAGTGCAGTATTCAGCCTCTCTGGTGTCAAGTCTGATTTTGGAAAAAAAAAAAAAAAAAAAAAAAAAAAAATCCAAAATCAGACAGAGTGTTGAGACCAGAGAGGCTAAGACCGCATGACTCAGTGTGGTATTCAGCCTCTCTGGTGTCAAGTCTGATTTTGGAAAAGAAAAAAAAAGAAATCCAAAATCAGACAGAGTGTTGAGACCAGAGAGGCTAAGACCGCATTGACTCAGTGCGGTATTCAGCCTCTCTGGTGTCAAGTCTGATTTTTGAAAAAAAAAAAAAATCCAAAATCAGACAGAGTGTTGACACCAGAGAGGCTAAGACCGCATTGACTCAGTGCGGTATTCAGCCTCTCTGGTGTCAAGTCTGATTTTGGAAAAAAAAAAAAAAAAAAAATCCAAAATCAGACAGAGTGTTGAGACCAGAGAGGCTAAGACCGCATTGACTCAGTGTGGTATTCAGCCTCTCTGGTGTCAAGTCTGATTTTGAAAAAAAAAAAAAAAAAAAATCCAAAATCAGACAGAGTGTTGAGACCAGAGAGGCTAAGACCGCATTGACTCAGTGCAGTATTCAGCCTCTCTGGTGTCAAGTCTGATTTTGGAGAAAAAAAATCCAAAATCAGACAGAGTGTTGACACCAGAGAGGCTAAGACCGCATTGACTCAGTGCGGTATTCAGCCTCTCTGGTGTCAAGTCTGATTTTGGAAAAAAAAAAAAAAAAAAAAAAATCCAAAATCAGACAGAGTGTTGAGACCAGAGAGGCTAAGACCGCATGACTCAGTGTGGTATTCAGCCTCTCTGGTGTCAAGTCTGATTTTGGAAAAAAAAAAAAAAAAGAAATCCAAAATCAGACAGAGTGTTGAGACCAGAGAGGCTAAGACCGCATTGACTCAGTGCGGTATTCAGCCTCTCTGGTGTCAAGTGTGATTTTGGAAAAAAAAAAAAAAAATCCAAAATCAGACAGAGTGTTGAGACCAGAGAGGCTAAGACCGCATTGACTCAGTGCGGTATTCAGCCTCTCTGGTGTCAAGTCTGATTTTGAAAAAAAAAAAAAAAAAAACCCAAAATCAGACAGAGTGTTGAGACCAGAGAGGCTAAGACCGCATTGACTCAGTGCAGTATTCAGCCTCTCTGGTGTCAAGTCTGATTTTGGAAAAAAAAAATCCAAAATCAGACAGAGTGTTGACACCAGAGAGGCATAGACCGCATTGACTCAGTGCGGTATTCAGCCTCTCTGGTGTCAAGTCTGATTTTGGAAAAAAAAAAAAAAAAATCCAAAATCAGACAGAGCGTTGACACCAGAGAGGCTAAGACCGCATTGACTCAGTGCGGTATTCAGCCTCTCTGGTGTCAAGTCTGATTTTTGAAAAAAAAAAAAAAAAAAATCCAAAATCAGACAGAGTGTTGACACCAGAGAGGCTAAGACCGCATTGACTCAGTGCAGTATTCAGCCTCTCTGGTGTCAAGTCTGATTTTGAAAAGAAAAAAAAAAAATCCAAAATCAGACAGAGTGTTGAGACCAGAGAGGCTAAGACCGCATTGACACAGTGCAGTATTCAGCCTCTCTGGTGTCAAGTCTGATTTTGAAAAAAAAAAAAAAAAATCCAAAATCAGACAGAGTGTTGAGACCAGAGAGGCTAAGACCGCATTGACTCAGTGCGGTATTCAGCCTCTCTGGTGTCAAGTCTGATTTTGGAAAAAAAAAAAGAAAAAAAAAATCCAAAATCAGACAGAGTGTTGAGACCAGAGAGGCTAAGACCGCATTGACTCAGTGCGGTATTCAGCCTCTCTGGTGTCAAGTCTGATTTTGGGAAAAAAAAAAAAAAAACAGAGTGTTGACACCAGAGAGGCTAAGACCGCATTGACTCAGTGCGGTATTCAGCCTCTCTGGTGTCAAGTCTGATTTTGGAAAAAAAAAAAAAAAAAAATCCAAAATCAGACAGAGTGTTGAGACCAGAGAGGCTAAGACCGCATTGACTCAGTGCAGTATTCAGCCTCTCTGGTGTCAAGTCTGATTTTGGAAAAAAAAAAAAAAAAAAAAAAAAAAAAAATCCAAAATCAGACAGAGTGTTGAGACCAGAGAGGCTAAGACCGCATGACTCAGTGTGGTATTCAGCCTCTCTGGTGTCAAGTCTGATTTTGGAAAAGAAAAAAAAAGAAATCCAAAATCAGACAGAGTGTTGAGACCAGAGAGGCTAAGACCGCATTGACTCAGTGCGGTATTCAGCCTCTCTGGTGTCAAGTCTGATTTTTGAAAAAAAAAAAAAATCCAAAATCAGACAGAGTGTTGACACCAGAGAGGCTAAGACCGCATTGACTCAGTGCAGTATTCAGCCTCTCTGGTGTCAAGTCTGATTTTGAAAAGAAAAAAAAAAAATCCAAAATCAGACAGAGTGTTGAGACCAGAGAGGCTAAGACCGCATTGACACAGTGCAGTGTTCAGCCTCTCTGGTGTCAAGTCTGATTTTGAAAAGAAAAAAAAAAAATCCAAAATCAGACAGAGTGTTGAGACCAGAGAGGCTAAGACCGCATTGACACAGTGCAGTATTCAGCCTCTCTGGTGTCAAGTCTGATTTTGAAAAAAAAAAAAAAAAAATCCAAAATCAGACAGAGTGTTGAGACCAGAGAGGCTAAGACCGCATTGACTCAGTGCGGTATTCAGCCTCTCTGGTGTCAAGTCTGATTTTGGAAAAAAAAAAGAAAAAAAAAATCCAAAATCAGACAGAGTGTTGAGACCAGAGAGGCTAAGACCGCATTGACTCAGTGCGGTATTCAGCCTCTCTGGTGTCAAGTCTGATTTTGGAAAAAAAAAAAAAAAAAAAATCCAAAATCAGACAGAGTGTTGAGACCAGAGAGGCTAAGACCGCATTGACTCAGTGTGGTATTCAGCCTCTCTGGTGTCAAGTCTGATTTTGAAAAAAAAAAAAAAAAAAAATCCAAAATCAGACAGAGTGTTGAGACCAGAGAGGCTAAGACCGCATTGACTCAGTGCAGTATTCAGCCTCTCTGGTGTCAAGTCTGATTTTGGAGAAAAAAAATCCAAAATCAGACAGAGTGTTGACACCAGAGAGGCTAAGACCGCATTGACTCAGTGCGGTATTCAGCCTCTCTGGTGTCAAGTCTGATTTTGGAAAAAAAAAAAAAAAAAAAAAAATCCAAAATCAGACAGAGTGTTGAGACCAGAGAGGCTAAGACCGCATGACTCAGTGTGGTATTCAGCCTCTCTGGTGTCAAGTCTGATTTTGGAAAAAAAAAAAAAAAAGAAATCCAAAATCAGACAGAGTGTTGAGACCAGAGAGGCTAAGACCGCATTGACTCAGTGCGGTATTCAGCCTCTCTGGTGTCAAGTGTGATTTTGGAAAAAAAAAAAAAAAATCCAAAATCAGACAGAGTGTTGAGACCAGAGAGGCTAAGACCGCATTGACTCAGTGCGGTATTCAGCCTCTCTGGTGTCAAGTCTGATTTTGAAAAAAAAAAAAAAAAAAACCCAAAATCAGACAGAGTGTTGAGACCAGAGAGGCTAAGACCGCATTGACTCAGTGCAGTATTCAGCCTCTCTGGTGTCAAGTCTGATTTTGGAAAAAAAAAATCCAAAATCAGACAGAGTGTTGACACCAGAGAGGCATAGACCGCATTGACTCAGTGCGGTATTCAGCCTCTCTGGTGTCAAGTCTGATTTTGGAAAAAAAAAAAAAAAATCCAAAATCAGACAGAGCGTTGACACCAGAGAGGCTAAGACCGCATTGACTCAGTGCGGTATTCAGCCTCTCTGGTGTCAAGTCTGATTTTTGAAAAAAAAAAAAAAAAAAAATCCAAAATCAGACAGAGTGTTGAGACCAGAGAGGCTAAGACCGCATTGACTCAGTGCGGTATTCAGCCTCTCTGGTGTCAAGTCTGATTTTGGAAAAAAAAAAAAAAAAAAAAAAATCCAAAATCAGACAGAGTGTTGAGACCAGAGAGGCTAAGACCGCATTGACTCAGTGCAGTATTCAGCCTCTCTGGTGTCAAGTCTGATTTTGGAGAAAAAAAATCCAAAATCAGACAGAGTGTTGACACCAGAGAGGCTAAGACCGCATTGACTCAGTGCGGTATTCAGCCTCTCTGGTGTCAAGTCTGATTTTGGAAAAAAAAAAAAAAAAAAAAAAATCCAAAATCAGACAGAGTGTTGAGACCAGAGAGGCTAAGACCGCATGACTCAGTGTGGTATTCAGCCTCTCTGGTGTCAAGTCTGATTTTGGAAAAAAAAAAAAAAAAGAAATCCAAAATCAGACAGAGTGTTGAGACCAGAGAGGCTAAGACCGCATTGACTCAGTGCGGTATTCAGCCTCTCTGGTGTCAAGTGTGATTTTGGAAAAAAAAAAAAAAAATCCAAAATCAGACAGAGTGTTGAGACCAGAGAGGCTAAGACCGCATTGACTCAGTGCGGTATTCAGCCTCTCTGGTGTCAAGTCTGATTTTGAAAAAAAAAAAAAAAAAAAACCCAAAATCAGACAGAGTGTTGAGACCAGAGAGGCTAAGACCGCATTGACTCAGTGCAGTATTCAGCCTCTCTGGTGTCAAGTCTGATTTTGGAAAAAAAAAAAAAAAATCCAAAATCAGACAGAGCGTTGACACCAGAGAGGCTAAGACCGCATTGACTCAGTGCGGTATTCAGCCTCTCTGGTGTCAAGTCTGATTTTTGAAAAAAAAAAAAAAAAAAAAATCCAAAATCAGACAGAGTGTTGACACCAGAGAGGCTAAGACCGCATTGACTCAGTGCAGTATTCAGCCTCTCTGGTGTCAAGTCTGATTTTGAAAAGAAAAAAAAAAAATCCAAAATCAGACAGAGTGTTGAGACCAGAGAGGCTAAGACCGCATTGACACAGTGCAGTATTCAGCCTCTCTGGTGTCAAGTCTGATTTTGAAAAAAAAAAAAAAAAATCCAAAATCAGACAGAGTGTTGAGACCAGAGAGGCTAAGACCGCATTGACTCAGTGCGGTATTCAGCCTCTCTGGTGTCAAGTCTGATTTTGGAAAAAAAAAAAGAAAAAAAAAATCCAAAATCAGACAGAGTGTTGAGACCAGAGAGGCTAAGACCGCATTGACTCAGTGCGGTATTCAGCCTCTCTGGTGTCAAGTCTGATTTTGGGAAAAAAAAAAAAAAACAGAGTGTTGACACCAGAGAGGCTAAGACCGCATTGACTCAGTGCGGTATTCAGCCTCTCTGGTGTCAAGTCTGATTTTGGAAAAAAAAAAAAAAAAAAATCCAAAATCAGACAGAGTGTTGAGACCAGAGAGGCTAAGACCGCATTGACTCAGTGTGGTATTCAGCCTCTCTGGTGTCAAGTCTGATTTTGAAAAAAAAAAAAAAAAAAAATCCAAAATCAGACAGAGTGTTGAGACCAGAGAGGCTAAGACCGCATTGACTCAGTGCAGTATTCAGCCTCTCTGGTGTCAAGTCTGATTTTGGAGAAAAAAAATCCAAAATCAGACAGAGTGTTGACACCAGAGAGGCTAAGACCGCATTGACTCAGTGCGGTATTCAGCCTCTCTGGTGTCAAGTCTGATTTTGGAAAAAAAAAAAAAAAAAAAAAATCCAAAATCAGACAGAGTGTTGAGACCAGAGAGGCTAAGACCGCATGACTCAGTGTGGTATTCAGCCTCTCTGGTGTCAAGTCTGATTTTGGAAAAAAAAAAAAAAAAGAAATCCAAAATCAGACAGAGTGTTGAGACCAGAGAGGCTAAGACCGCATTGACTCAGTGCGGTATTCAGCCTCTCTGGTGTCAAGTGTGATTTTGGAAAAAAAAAAAAAAAATCCAAAATCAGACAGAGTGTTGAGACCAGAGAGGCTAAGACCGCATTGACTCAGTGCGGTATTCAGCCTCTCTGGTGTCAAGTCTGATTTTGAAAAAAAAAAAAGAAAAAAAAAATCCAAAATCAGACAGAGTGTTGAGACCAGAGAGGCTAAGACCGCATTGACTCAGTGCGGTATTCAGCCTCTCTGGTGTCAAGTCTGATTTTTGAAAAAAAAAAAAATCCAAAATCAGACAGAGTGTTGACACCAGAGAGGCTAAGACCGCATTGACTCAGTGCAGTATTCAGCCTCTCTGGTGTCAAGTCTGATTTTGGAAAAGAAAAAAAAAGAAATCCAAAATCAGACAGAGTGTTGAGACCAGAGAGGCTAAGACCGCATTGACTCAGTGCGGTATTCAGCCTCTCTGGTGTCAAGTCTGATTTTTGAAAAAAAAAAAAAATCCAAAATCAGACAGAGTGTTGACACCAGAGAGGCTAAGACCGCATTGACTCAGTGCAGTATTCAGCCTCTCTGGTGTCAAGTCTGATTTTGAAAAGAAAAAAAATCCAAAATCAGACAGAGTGTTGACACCAGAGAGGCTAGGACCGCATTGACTCAGTGCGGTATTCAGCCTCTCTGGTGTCAAGGCTGATTTTGGAAAAAAAAAAAAAAAAACAGAGTGTTGACACCAGAGAGGCTAAGACCGCATTGACTCAGTGCGGTATTCAGCCTCTCTGGTGTCAAGTCTGATTTTGGAAAAAAAAAAAAAAAAATCCAAAATCCGACAGAGTGTTGAGACCAGAGAGGCTAAGACCGCATTGACTCAGTGCGGTATTCAGCCTCTCTGGTGTCAAGGCTGATTTTGGAAAAAAAAAAAAAAAAAAACAGAGTGTTGACACCAGAGAGGCTAAGACCGCATTGACTCAGTGCGGTATTCAGCCTCTCTGGTGTCGTCTCATTTTGAAAAAAAAAAAATCCAAAATCAGACAGAGTGTTGAGACCAGAGAGGCTAAGACCGCATTGACTCAGTGCGGTATTCAGCCTCTCTGGTGTCAAGTCTGATTTTGGAAAAAAAAAATCCAAAATCAGACAGAGTGTTGAGACCAGAGAGGCTAAGACCGCATTGACTCAGTGCGGTATTCAGCCTCTCTGGTGTCAAGTCTGATTTTGGAAAAAAAAAAAAAAAAAAAAAATCCAAAATCAGACAGAGTGTTGAGACCAGAGAGGCTAAGACCGCATTCACTCAGTGTGGTATTCAGCCTCTCTGGTGTCAAGTCTGATTTTGGAAAAAAAAAAAGAAAAAAAAAATCCAAAATCAGACAGAGTGTGATAACCAGAGAGGCTAAGACCGCATTGACTCAGTGCGGTATTCAGCCTCTCTGGTGTCAAGTCTGAAAAAAAAAAAAAAATCCAAAATCAGACAGAGTGTTGAGACCAGAGAGGCTAAGACCGCATTGACTCAGTGTGGTATTCAGCCTCTCTGGTGTCAAGTCTGATTTTGAGAAAAAAAAAAAAAAAAATCCAAAATCAGACAGAGTGTTGAGACCAGAGAGGCTAAGACCGCATTGACTCAGTGCAGTATTCAGCCTCTCTGGTGTCAAGTCTGATTTTGGAAAAAAAAAAAAAAAAAAAAAAAAATCCAAAATCAGACAGAGTGTTGAGACCAGAGAGGCTAAGACCGCATGACTCAGTGTGGTATTCAGCCTCTCTGGTGTCAAGTCTGATTTTGGAAAAAAAAAAAAAGAAATCCAAAATCAGACAGAGTGTTGAGACCAGAGAGGCTAAGACCGCATTGACTCAGTGCGGTATTCAGCCTCTCTGGTGTCAAGTCTGATTTTGGAAAAAAAAAAAAAAAAAAAAATCCAAAATCAGACAGAGTGTTGACACCAGAGAGGCTAGGACCGCATTGACTCAGTGCGGTATTCAGCCTCTCTGGTGTCAAGTCTGATTTTGGAAAAAAAAAAAAAAAATCCAAAATCAGACAGAGTGTTGAGACCAGAGAGGCTAAGACCGCATTGACTCAGTGCGGTATTCAGCCTCTCTGGTGTCAAGTCTGATTTTGGAAAAAAAAAAAAAAAAACAGAGTGTTGACACCAGAGAGGCTAAGACCGCATTGACTCAGTGCGGTATTCAGCCTCTCTGGTGTCAAGTCTCATTTTGAAAAAAAAAAAAATCCAAAATCAGACAGAGTGTTGAGACCAGAGAGGCTAAGACCGCATTGACTCAGTGCGGTATTCAGCCTCTCTGGTGTCAAGTCTGATTTTGGAAAAAAAAAATCAAAAATCAGACAGAGTGTTGAGACCAGAGAGGCTAAGACCGCATTGACTCAGTGCGGTATTCAGCCTCTCTGGTGTCAAGTCTGATTTTGGAAAAAAAAAAAAAAAAAAAAAAATCCAAAATCAGACAGAGTGTTGAGACCAGAGAGGCTAAGACCGCATTGACTCAGTGTGGTATTCAGCCTCTCTGGTGTCAAGTCTGATTTTGGAAAAAAAAAAAGAAAGAAAAAATCCAAAATCAGACAGAGTGTTGAGACCAGAGAGGCTAAGACCGCATTGACTCAGTGCGGTATTCAGCCTCTCTGGTGTCAAGTCTGAAAAAAAAAAAAAAATCCAAAATCAGACAGAGTATTGAGACCAGAGAGGCTAAGACCGCATTGACTCAGTGTGGTATTCAGCCTCTCTGGTGTCAAGTCTGATTTTGAAAAAAAAAAAAAAAAAAATCCAAAATCAGACAGAGTGTTGAGACCAGAGAGGCTAAGACCGCATTGACTCAGTGCAGTATTCAGCCTCTCTGGTGTCAAGTCTGATTTTGGAAAAAAAAAAAAAAAAAAAAAAAAATCCAAAATCAGACAGAGTGTTGAGACCAGAGAGGCTAAGACCGCATGACTCAGTGTGGTATTCAGCCTCTCTGGTGTCAAGTCTGATTTTGGAAAAAAAAAAAAAGAAATCCAAAATCAGACAGAGTGTTGAGACCAGAGAGGCTAAGACCGCATTGACTCAGTGCGGTATTCAGCCTCTCTGGTGTCAAGTCTGATTTTGGAAAAAAAAAAAAAAAAAATCCAAAATCAGACAGAGTGTTGAGACCAGAGAGGCTAAGACCGCATTGACTCAGTGCGGTATTCAGCCTCTCTGGTGTCAAGTCTGATTTTTGAAAAAAAAAAAAAAAAAAATCCAAAATCAGACAGAGTGTTGAGACCAGAGAGGCTAAGACCGCATTGACTCAGTGCGGTATTCAGCCTCTCTGGTGTCAAGTCTGATTTTGGAAAAAAAAAAAAAAAAACAGAGTGTTGACACCAGAGAGGCTAAGACCGCATTGACTCAGTGCGGTATTCAGCCTCTCTGGTGTCAAGTCTCATTTTGAAAAAAAAAAAAATCCAAAATCAGACAGAGTGTTGAGACCAGAGAGGCTAAGACCGCATTGACTCAGTGCGGTATTCAGCCTCTCTGGTGTCAAGTCTGATTTTGGAAAAAAAAAATCAAAAATCAGACAGAGTGTTGAGACCAGAGAGGCTAAGACCGCATTGACTCAGTGCGGTATTCAGCCTCTCTGGTGTCAAGTCTGATTTTGGAAAAAAAAAAAAAAAAAAAAAATCCAAAATCAGACAGAGTGTTGAGACCAGAGAGGCTAAGACCGCATTGACTCAGTGTGGTATTCAGCCTCTCTGGTGTCAAGTCTGATTTTGGAAAAAAAAAAAGAAAGAAAAAATCCAAAATCAGACAGAGTGTTGAGACCAGAGAGGCTAAGACCGCATTGACTCAGTGCGGTATTCAGCCTCTCTGGTGTCAAGTCTGAAAAAAAAAAAAAAATCCAAAATCAGACAGAGTATTGAGACCAGAGAGGCTAAGACCGCATTGACTCAGTGTGGTATTCAGCCTCTCTGGTGTCAAGTCTGATTTTGAAAAAAAAAAAAAAAAAAAATCCAAAATCAGACAGAGTGTTGACACCAGAGAGGCTAGGACCGCATTGACTCAGTGCGGTATTCAGCCTCTCTGGTGTCAAGTCTGATTTTGGAAAAAAAAAAAAAAAATCCAAAATCAGACAGAGTGTTGAGACCAGAGAGGCTAAGACCGCATTGACTCAGTGCGGTATTCAGCCTCTCTGGTGTCAAGTCTGATTTTGGAAAAAAAAAAAAAAAAACAGAGTGTTGACACCAGAGAGGCTAAGACCGCATTGACTCAGTGCGGTATTCAGCCTCTCTGGTGTCAAGTCTCATTTTGAAAAAAAAAAAAATCCAAAATCAGACAGAGTGTTGAGACCAGAGAGGCTAAGACCGCATTGACTCAGTGCGGTATTCAGCCTCTCTGGTGTCAAGTCTGATTTTGGAAAAAAAAAATCAAAAATCAGACAGAGTGTTGAGACCAGAGAGGCTAAGACCGCATTGACTCAGTGCGGTATTCAGCCTCTCTGGTGTCAAGTCTGATTTTGGAAAAAAAAAAAAAAAAAAAAATCCAAAATCAGACAGAGTGTTGAGACCAGAGAGGCTAAGACCGCATTGACTCAGTGTGGTATTCAGCCTCTCTGGTGTCAAGTCTGATTTTGGAAAAAAAAAAAGAAAGAAAAAATCCAAAATCAGACAGAGTGTTGAGACCAGAGAGGCTAAGACCGCATTGACTCAGTGCGGTATTCAGCCTCTCTGGTGTCAAGTCTGAAAAAAAAAAAAAAATCCAAAATCAGACAGAGTGTTGAGACCAGAGAGGCTAAGACCGCATTGACTCAGTGTGGTATTCAGCCTCTCTGGTGTCAAGTCTGATTTTGAAAAAAAAAAAAAAAAAAATCCAAAATCAGACAGAGTGTTGAGACCAGAGAGGCTAAGACCGCATTGACTCAGTGCAGTATTCAGCCTCTCTGGTGTCAAGTCTGATTTTGGAAAAAAAAAAAAAAAAAAAAAAAAATCCAAAATCAGACAGAGTGTTGAGACCAGAGAGGCTAAGACCGCATGACTCAGTGTGGTATTCAGCCTCTCTGGTGTCAAGTCTGATTTTGGAAAAAAAAAAAAAGAAATCCAAAATCAGACAGAGTGTTGAGACCAGAGAGGCTAAGACCGCATTGACTCAGTGCGGTATTCAGCCTCTCTGGTGTCAAGTCTGATTTTGGAAAAAAAAAAAAAAAAAATCCAAAATCAGACAGAGTGTTGAGACCAGAGAGGCTAAGACCGCATTGACTCAGTGTGGTATTCAGCCTCTCTGGTGTCAAGTCTGATTTTGGAAAAAAAAAAAAAAAAATCCAAAATCAGACAGAGTGTTGAGACCAGAGAGGCTAAGACCGCATTGACTCAGTGCGGTATTCAGCCTCTCTGGTGTCAAGTCTGATTTTGGAAAAAAAAAATCCAAAATCAGACAGAGTGTTGACACCAGAGAGGCTAAGACCGCATTGACTCAGTGCGGTATTCAGCCTCTCTGGTGTCAAGTCTGATTTTGGAAAAAAAAAAAAAAAATCCAAAATCAGACAGAGTGTTGACACCAGAGAGGCTAAGACCGCATTGACTCAGTGCGGTATTCAGCCTCTCTGGTGTCAAGTCTGATTTTGGAAAAAAAAAAAAAAAAAAAAAAATCCAAAATCAGACAGAGTGTTGAGACCAGAGAGGCTAAGACCGCATTGACTCAGTGTGGTATTCAGCCTCTCTGGTGTCAAGTCTGATTTTGGAAAAAAAAAAAGAAAAAAATCCAAAATCAGACAGAGTGTTGAGACCAGAGAGGCTAAGACCGCATTGACTCAGTGCGGTATTCAGCCTCTCTGGTGTCAAGTCTGAAAAAAAAAAAAAAATCCAAAATCAGACAGAGTGTTGAGACCAGAGAGGCTAAGACCGCATTGACTCAGTGTGGTATTCAGCCTCTCTGGTGTCAAGTCTGATTTTGAAAAAAAAAAAAAAAAAATCCAAAATCAGACAGAGTGTTGAGACCAGAGAGGCTAAGACCGCATTGACTCAGTGCAGTATTCAGCCTCTCTGGTGTCAAGTCTGATTTTGGAAAAAAAAAAAAAAAAAAAAAAAAAAAAAATCCAAAATCAGACAGAGTGTTGAGACCAGAGAGGCTAAGACCGCATGACTCAGTGTGGTATTCAGCCTCTCTGGTGTCAAGTCTGATTTTGGAAAAGAAAAAAAAAGAAATCCAAAATCAGACAGAGTGTTGAGACCAGAGAGGCTAAGACCGCATTGACTCAGTGCGGTATTCAGCCTCTCTGGTGTCAAGTGTGATTTTGGAAAAAAAAAAAAAAAATCCAAAATCAGACAGAGTGTTGAGACCAGAGAGGCTAAGACCGCATTGACTCAGTGCGGTATTCAGCCTCTCTGGTGTCAAGTCTGATTTTGAAAAAAAAAAAAAAAAAAACCCAAAATCAGACAGAGTGTTGAGACCAGAGAGGCTAAGACCGCATTGACTCAGTGCAGTATTCAGCCTCTCTGGTGTCAAGTCTGATTTTGGAAAAAAAAAAAAAAAATCCAAAATCAGACAGAGCGTTGACACCAGAGAGGCTAAGACCGCATTGACTCAGTGCGGTATTCAGCCTCTCTGGTGTCAAGTCTGATTTTTGAAAAAAAAAAAAAAAAAAAAATCCAAAATCAGACAGAGTGTTGACACCAGAGAGGCTAAGACCGCATTGACTCAGTGCAGTATTCAGCCTCTCTGGTGTCAAGTCTGATTTTGAAAAGAAAAAAAAAAAATCCAAAATCAGACAGAGTGTTGAGACCAGAGAGGCTAAGACCGCATTGACACAGTGCAGTATTCAGCCTCTCTGGTGTCAAGTCTGATTTTGAAAAAAAAAAAAAAAAATCCAAAATCAGACAGAGTGTTGAGACCAGAGAGGCTAAGACCGCATTGACTCAGTGCGGTATTCAGCCTCTCTGGTGTCAAGTCTGATTTTGGAAAAAAAAAAAGAAAAAAAAAATCCAAAATCAGACAGAGTGTTGAGACCAGAGAGGCTAAGACCGCATTGACTCAGTGCGGTATTCAGCCTCTCTGGTGTCAAGTCTGATTTTGGGAAAAAAAAAAAAAAACAGAGTGTTGACACCAGAGAGGCTAAGACCGCATTGACTCAGTGCGGTATTCAGCCTCTCTGGTGTCAAGTCTGATTTTGGAAAAAAAAAAAAAAAAAAATCCAAAATCAGACAGAGTGTTGAGACCAGAGAGGCTAAGACCGCATTGACTCAGTGTGGTATTCAGCCTCTCTGGTGTCAAGTCTGATTTTGAAAAAAAAAAAAAAAAAAAATCCAAAATCAGACAGAGTGTTGAGACCAGAGAGGCTAAGACCGCATTGACTCAGTGCAGTATTCAGCCTCTCTGGTGTCAAGTCTGATTTTGGAGAAAAAAAATCCAAAATCAGACAGAGTGTTGACACCAGAGAGGCTAAGACCGCATTGACTCAGTGCGGTATTCAGCCTCTCTGGTGTCAAGTCTGATTTTGGAAAAAAAAAAAAAAAAAAAAAATCCAAAATCAGACAGAGTGTTGAGACCAGAGAGGCTAAGACCGCATGACTCAGTGTGGTATTCAGCCTCTCTGGTGTCAAGTCTGATTTTGGAAAAAAAAAAAAAAAAGAAATCCAAAATCAGACAGAGTGTTGAGACCAGAGAGGCTAAGACCGCATTGACTCAGTGCGGTATTCAGCCTCTCTGGTGTCAAGTGTGATTTTGGAAAAAAAAAAAAAAAATCCAAAATCAGACAGAGTGTTGAGACCAGAGAGGCTAAGACCGCATTGACTCAGTGCGGTATTCAGCCTCTCTGGTGTCAAGTCTGATTTTGAAAAAAAAAAAAGAAAAAAAAAATCCAAAATCAGACAGAGTGTTGAGACCAGAGAGGCTAAGACCGCATTGACTCAGTGCGGTATTCAGCCTCTCTGGTGTCAAGTCTGATTTTTGAAAAAAAAAAAAATCCAAAATCAG
The DNA here is from genome assembly GCF_964638095.1 of Poromitra crassiceps. NCBI lineage: Eukaryota > Metazoa > Chordata > Actinopteri > Beryciformes > Melamphaidae > Poromitra > Poromitra crassiceps. The sequence goes on from NW_028152134.1 coordinate 92,973, forward strand.
ACAGAGTGTTGACACCAGAGAGGCTAAGACCGCATTGACTCAGTGCAGTATTCAGCCTCTCTGGTGTCAAGTCTGATTTTGGAAAAGAAAAAAAAAGAAATCCAAAATCAGACAGAGTGTTGAGACCAGAGAGGCTAAGACCGCATTGACTCAGTGCGGTATTCAGCCTCTCTGGTGTCAAGTCTGATTTTTGAAAAAAAAAAAAAATCCAAAATCAGACAGAGTGTTGACACCAGAGAGGCTAAGACCGCATTGACTCAGTGCAGTATTCAGCCTCTCTGGTGTCAAGTCTGATTTTGAAAAGAAAAAAAATCCAAAATCAGACAGAGTGTTGACACCAGAGAGGCTAGGACCGCATTGACTCAGTGCGGTATTCAGCCTCTCTGGTGTCAAGGCTGATTTTGGAAAAAAAAAAAAAAAAACAGAGTGTTGACACCAGAGAGGCTAAGACCGCATTGACTCAGTGCGGTATTCAGCCTCTCTGGTGTCAAGTCTGATTTTGGAAAAAAAAAAAAAAAAATCCAAAATCCGACAGAGTGTTGAGACCAGAGAGGCTAAGACCGCATTGACTCAGTGCGGTATTCAGCCTCTCTGGTGTCAAGGCTGATTTTGGAAAAAAAAAAAAAAAAAAACAGAGTGTTGACACCAGAGAGGCTAAGACCGCATTGACTCAGTGCGGTATTCAGCCTCTCTGGTGTCGTCTCATTTTGAAAAAAAAAAAATCCAAAATCAGACAGAGTGTTGAGACCAGAGAGGCTAAGACCGCATTGACTCAGTGCGGTATTCAGCCTCTCTGGTGTCAAGTCTGATTTTGGAAAAAAAAAATCCAAAATCAGACAGAGTGTTGAGACCAGAGAGGCTAAGACCGCATTGACTCAGTGCGGTATTCAGCCTCTCTGGTGTCAAGTCTGATTTTGGAAAAAAAAAAAAAAAAAAAAAATCCAAAATCAGACAGAGTGTTGAGACCAGAGAGGCTAAGACCGCATTCACTCAGTGTGGTATTCAGCCTCTCTGGTGTCAAGTCTGATTTTGGAAAAAAAAAAAGAAAAAAAAAATCCAAAATCAGACAGAGTGTGATAACCAGAGAGGCTAAGACCGCATTGACTCAGTGCGGTATTCAGCCTCTCTGGTGTCAAGTCTGAAAAAAAAAAAAAAATCCAAAATCAGACAGAGTGTTGAGACCAGAGAGGCTAAGACCGCATTGACTCAGTGTGGTATTCAGCCTCTCTGGTGTCAAGTCTGATTTTGAGAAAAAAAAAAAAAAAAATCCAAAATCAGACAGAGTGTTGAGACCAGAGAGGCTAAGACCGCATTGACTCAGTGCAGTATTCAGCCTCTCTGGTGTCAAGTCTGATTTTGGAAAAAAAAAAAAAAAAAAAAAAAAATCCAAAATCAGACAGAGTGTTGAGACCAGAGAGGCTAAGACCGCATGACTCAGTGTGGTATTCAGCCTCTCTGGTGTCAAGTCTGATTTTGGAAAAAAAAAAAAAGAAATCCAAAATCAGACAGAGTGTTGAGACCAGAGAGGCTAAGACCGCATTGACTCAGTGCGGTATTCAGCCTCTCTGGTGTCAAGTCTGATTTTGGAAAAAAAAAAAAAAAAAAAAATCCAAAATCAGACAGAGTGTTGACACCAGAGAGGCTAGGACCGCATTGACTCAGTGCGGTATTCAGCCTCTCTGGTGTCAAGTCTGATTTTGGAAAAAAAAAAAAAAAATCCAAAATCAGACAGAGTGTTGAGACCAGAGAGGCTAAGACCGCATTGACTCAGTGCGGTATTCAGCCTCTCTGGTGTCAAGTCTGATTTTGGAAAAAAAAAAAAAAAAACAGAGTGTTGACACCAGAGAGGCTAAGACCGCATTGACTCAGTGCGGTATTCAGCCTCTCTGGTGTCAAGTCTCATTTTGAAAAAAAAAAAAATCCAAAATCAGACAGAGTGTTGAGACCAGAGAGGCTAAGACCGCATTGACTCAGTGCGGTATTCAGCCTCTCTGGTGTCAAGTCTGATTTTGGAAAAAAAAAATCAAAAATCAGACAGAGTGTTGAGACCAGAGAGGCTAAGACCGCATTGACTCAGTGCGGTATTCAGCCTCTCTGGTGTCAAGTCTGATTTTGGAAAAAAAAAAAAAAAAAAAAAAATCCAAAATCAGACAGAGTGTTGAGACCAGAGAGGCTAAGACCGCATTGACTCAGTGTGGTATTCAGCCTCTCTGGTGTCAAGTCTGATTTTGGAAAAAAAAAAAGAAAGAAAAAATCCAAAATCAGACAGAGTGTTGAGACCAGAGAGGCTAAGACCGCATTGACTCAGTGCGGTATTCAGCCTCTCTGGTGTCAAGTCTGAAAAAAAAAAAAAAATCCAAAATCAGACAGAGTATTGAGACCAGAGAGGCTAAGACCGCATTGACTCAGTGTGGTATTCAGCCTCTCTGGTGTCAAGTCTGATTTTGAAAAAAAAAAAAAAAAAAATCCAAAATCAGACAGAGTGTTGAGACCAGAGAGGCTAAGACCGCATTGACTCAGTGCAGTATTCAGCCTCTCTGGTGTCAAGTCTGATTTTGGAAAAAAAAAAAAAAAAAAAAAAAATCCAAAATCAGACAGAGTGTTGAGACCAGAGAGGCTAAGACCGCATGACTCAGTGTGGTATTCAGCCTCTCTGGTGTCAAGTCTGATTTTGGAAAAAAAAAAAAAGAAATCCAAAATCAGACAGAGTGTTGAGACCAGAGAGGCTAAGACCGCATTGACTCAGTGCGGTATTCAGCCTCTCTGGTGTCAAGTCTGATTTTGGAAAAAAAAAAAAAAAAAATCCAAAATCAGACAGAGTGTTGAGACCAGAGAGGCTAAGACCGCATTGACTCAGTGCGGTATTCAGCCTCTCTGGTGTCAAGTCTGATTTTTGAAAAAAAAAAAAAAAAAAATCCAAAATCAGACAGAGTGTTGAGACCAGAGAGGCTAAGACCGCATTGACTCAGTGCGGTATTCAGCCTCTCTGGTGTCAAGTCTGATTTTGGAAAAAAAAAAAAAAAAACAGAGTGTTGACACCAGAGAGGCTAAGACCGCATTGACTCAGTGCGGTATTCAGCCTCTCTGGTGTCAAGTCTCATTTTGAAAAAAAAAAAAATCCAAAATCAGACAGAGTGTTGAGACCAGAGAGGCTAAGACCGCATTGACTCAGTGCGGTATTCAGCCTCTCTGGTGTCAAGTCTGATTTTGGAAAAAAAAAATCAAAAATCAGACAGAGTGTTGAGACCAGAGAGGCTAAGACCGCATTGACTCAGTGCGGTATTCAGCCTCTCTGGTGTCAAGTCTGATTTTGGAAAAAAAAAAAAAAAAAAAAAATCCAAAATCAGACAGAGTGTTGAGACCAGAGAGGCTAAGACCGCATTGACTCAGTGTGGTATTCAGCCTCTCTGGTGTCAAGTCTGATTTTGGAAAAAAAAAAAGAAAGAAAAAATCCAAAATCAGACAGAGTGTTGAGACCAGAGAGGCTAAGACCGCATTGACTCAGTGCGGTATTCAGCCTCTCTGGTGTCAAGTCTGAAAAAAAAAAAAAAATCCAAAATCAGACAGAGTATTGAGACCAGAGAGGCTAAGACCGCATTGACTCAGTGTGGTATTCAGCCTCTCTGGTGTCAAGTCTGATTTTGAAAAAAAAAAAAAAAAAAATCCAAAATCAGACAGAGTGTTGACACCAGAGAGGCTAGGACCGCATTGACTCAGTGCGGTATTCAGCCTCTCTGGTGTCAAGTCTGATTTTGGAAAAAAAAAAAAAAAATCCAAAATCAGACAGAGTGTTGAGACCAGAGAGGCTAAGACCGCATTGACTCAGTGCGGTATTCAGCCTCTCTGGTGTCAAGTCTGATTTTGGAAAAAAAAAAAAAAAAACAGAGTGTTGACACCAGAGAGGCTAAGACCGCATTGACTCAGTGCGGTATTCAGCCTCTCTGGTGTCAAGTCTCATTTTGAAAAAAAAAAAAATCCAAAATCAGACAGAGTGTTGAGACCAGAGAGGCTAAGACCGCATTGACTCAGTGCGGTATTCAGCCTCTCTGGTGTCAAGTCTGATTTTGGAAAAAAAAAATCAAAAATCAGACAGAGTGTTGAGACCAGAGAGGCTAAGACCGCATTGACTCAGTGCGGTATTCAGCCTCTCTGGTGTCAAGTCTGATTTTGGAAAAAAAAAAAAAAAAAAAAATCCAAAATCAGACAGAGTGTTGAGACCAGAGAGGCTAAGACCGCATTGACTCAGTGTGGTATTCAGCCTCTCTGGTGTCAAGTCTGATTTTGGAAAAAAAAAAAGAAAGAAAAAATCCAAAATCAGACAGAGTGTTGAGACCAGAGAGGCTAAGACCGCATTGACTCAGTGCGGTATTCAGCCTCTCTGGTGTCAAGTCTGAAAAAAAAAAAAAAATCCAAAATCAGACAGAGTGTTGAGACCAGAGAGGCTAAGACCGCATTGACTCAGTGTGGTATTCAGCCTCTCTGGTGTCAAGTCTGATTTTGAAAAAAAAAAAAAAAAAAATCCAAAATCAGACAGAGTGTTGAGACCAGAGAGGCTAAGACCGCATTGACTCAGTGCAGTATTCAGCCTCTCTGGTGTCAAGTCTGATTTTGGAAAAAAAAAAAAAAAAAAAAAAAAATCCAAAATCAGACAGAGTGTTGAGACCAGAGAGGCTAAGACCGCATGACTCAGTGTGGTATTCAGCCTCTCTGGTGTCAAGTCTGATTTTGGAAAAAAAAAAAAAGAAATCCAAAATCAGACAGAGTGTTGAGACCAGAGAGGCTAAGACCGCATTGACTCAGTGCGGTATTCAGCCTCTCTGGTGTCAAGTCTGATTTTGGAAAAAAAAAAAAAAAAAATCCAAAATCAGACAGAGTGTTGAGACCAGAGAGGCTAAGACCGCATTGACTCAGTGTGGTATTCAGCCTCTCTGGTGTCAAGTCTGATTTTGGAAAAAAAAAAAAAAAAATCCAAAATCAGACAGAGTGTTGAGACCAGAGAGGCTAAGACCGCATTGACTCAGTGCGGTATTCAGCCTCTCTGGTGTCAAGTCTGATTTTGGAAAAAAAAAATCCAAAATCAGACAGAGTGTTGACACCAGAGAGGCTAAGACCGCATTGACTCAGTGCGGTATTCAGCCTCTCTGGTGTCAAGTCTGATTTTGGAAAAAAAAAAAAAAAATCCAAAATCAGACAGAGTGTTGACACCAGAGAGGCTAAGACCGCATTGACTCAGTGCGGTATTCAGCCTCTCTGGTGTCAAGTCTGATTTTGGAAAAAAAAAAAAAAAAAAAAAAATCCAAAATCAGACAGAGTGTTGAGACCAGAGAGGCTAAGACCGCATTGACTCAGTGTGGTATTCAGCCTCTCTGGTGTCAAGTCTGATTTTGGAAAAAAAAAAAGAAAAAAATCCAAAATCAGACAGAGTGTTGAGACCAGAGAGGCTAAGACCGCATTGACTCAGTGCGGTATTCAGCCTCTCTGGTGTCAAGTCTGAAAAAAAAAAAAAAATCCAAAATCAGACAGAGTGTTGAGACCAGAGAGGCTAAGACCGCATTGACTCAGTGTGGTATTCAGCCTCTCTGGTGTCAAGTCTGATTTTGAAAAAAAAAAAAAAAAAATCCAAAATCAGACAGAGTGTTGAGACCAGAGAGGCTAAGACCGCATTGACTCAGTGCAGTATTCAGCCTCTCTGGTGTCAAGTCTGATTTTGGAAAAAAAAAAAAAAAAAAAAAAAAAAAAATCCAAAATCAGACAGAGTGTTGAGACCAGAGAGGCTAAGACCGCATGACTCAGTGTGGTATTCAGCCTCTCTGGTGTCAAGTCTGATTTTGGAAAAGAAAAAAAAAGAAATCCAAAATCAGACAGAGTGTTGAGACCAGAGAGGCTAAGACCGCATTGACTCAGTGCGGTATTCAGCCTCTCTGGTGTCAAGTCTGATTTTTGAAAAAAAAAAAAAATCCAAAATCAGACAGAGTGTTGACACCAGAGAGGCTAAGACCGCATTGACTCAGTGCAGTATTCAGCCTCTCTGGTGTCAAGTCTGATTTTGAAAAGAAAAAAAAAAAATCCAAAATCAGACAGAGTGTTGAGACCAGAGAGGCTAAGACCGCATTGACACAGTGCAGTGTTCAGCCTCTCTGGTGTCAAGTCTGATTTTGAAAAGAAAAAAAAAAAATCCAAAATCAGACAGAGTGTTGAGACCAGAGAGGCTAAGACCGCATTGACACAGTGCAGTATTCAGCCTCTCTGGTGTCAAGTCTGATTTTGAAAAAAAAAAAAAAAAAATCCAAAATCAGACAGAGTGTTGAGACCAGAGAGGCTAAGACCGCATTGACTCAGTGCGGTATTCAGCCTCTCTGGTGTCAAGTCTGATTTTGGAAAAAAAAAAGAAAAAAAAAATCCAAAATCAGACAGAGTGTTGAGACCAGAGAGGCTAAGACCGCATTGACTCAGTGCGGTATTCAGCCTCTCTGGTGTCAAGTCTGATTTTGGAAAAAAAAAAAAAAAAAAAATCCAAAATCAGACAGAGTGTTGAGACCAGAGAGGCTAAGACCGCATTGACTCAGTGTGGTATTCAGCCTCTCTGGTGTCAAGTCTGATTTTGAAAAAAAAAAAAAAAAAAAATCCAAAATCAGACAGAGTGTTGAGACCAGAGAGGCTAAGACCGCATTGACTCAGTGCAGTATTCAGCCTCTCTGGTGTCAAGTCTGATTTTGGAGAAAAAAAATCCAAAATCAGACAGAGTGTTGACACCAGAGAGGCTAAGACCGCATTGACTCAGTGCGGTATTCAGCCTCTCTGGTGTCAAGTCTGATTTTGGAAAAAAAAAAAAAAAAAAAAAAATCCAAAATCAGACAGAGTGTTGAGACCAGAGAGGCTAAGACCGCATGACTCAGTGTGGTATTCAGCCTCTCTGGTGTCAAGTCTGATTTTGGAAAAAAAAAAAAAAAAGAAATCCAAAATCAGACAGAGTGTTGAGACCAGAGAGGCTAAGACCGCATTGACTCAGTGCGGTATTCAGCCTCTCTGGTGTCAAGTGTGATTTTGGAAAAAAAAAAAAAAAATCCAAAATCAGACAGAGTGTTGAGACCAGAGAGGCTAAGACCGCATTGACTCAGTGCGGTATTCAGCCTCTCTGGTGTCAAGTCTGATTTTGAAAAAAAAAAAAAAAAAAACCCAAAATCAGACAGAGTGTTGAGACCAGAGAGGCTAAGACCGCATTGACTCAGTGCAGTATTCAGCCTCTCTGGTGTCAAGTCTGATTTTGGAAAAAAAAAATCCAAAATCAGACAGAGTGTTGACACCAGAGAGGCATAGACCGCATTGACTCAGTGCGGTATTCAGCCTCTCTGGTGTCAAGTCTGATTTTGGAAAAAAAAAAAAAAAATCCAAAATCAGACAGAGCGTTGACACCAGAGAGGCTAAGACCGCATTGACTCAGTGCGGTATTCAGCCTCTCTGGTGTCAAGTCTGATTTTTGAAAAAAAAAAAAAAAAAAAATCCAAAATCAGACAGAGTGTTGACACCAGAGAGGCTAAGACCGCATTGACTCAGTGCAGTATTCAGCCTCTCTGGTGTCAAGTCTGATTTTGAAAAGAAAAAAAAAAAATCCAAAATCAGACAGAGTGTTGAGACCAGAGAGGCTAAGACCGCATTGACACAGTGCAGTATTCAGCCTCTCTGGTGTCAAGTCTGATTTTGAAAAAAAAAAAAAAAAATCCAAAATCAGACAGAGTGTTGAGACCAGAGAGGCTAAGACCGCATTGACTCAGTGCGGTATTCAGCCTCTCTGGTGTCAAGTCTGATTTTGGAAAAAAAAAAAGAAAAAAAAAATCCAAAATCAGACAGAGTGTTGAGACCAGAGAGGCTAAGACCGCATTGACTCAGTGCGGTATTCAGCCTCTCTGGTGTCAAGTCTGATTTTGGGAAAAAAAAAAAAAAACAGAGTGTTGACACCAGAGAGGCTAAGACCGCATTGACTCAGTGCGGTATTCAGCCTCTCTGGTGTCAAGTCTGATTTTGGAAAAAAAAAAAAAAAAAAATCCAAAATCAGACAGAGTGTTGAGACCAGAGAGGCTAAGACCGCATTGACTCAGTGTGGTATTCAGCCTCTCTGGTGTCAAGTCTGATTTTGAAAAAAAAAAAAAAAAAAAATCCAAAATCAGACAGAGTGTTGAGACCAGAGAGGCTAAGACCGCATTGACTCAGTGCAGTATTCAGCCTCTCTGGTGTCAAGTCTGATTTTGGAGAAAAAAAATCCAAAATCAGACAGAGTGTTGACACCAGAGAGGCTAAGACCGCATTGACTCAGTGCGGTATTCAGCCTCTCTGGTGTCAAGTCTGATTTTGGAAAAAAAAAAAAAAAAAAAAAATCCAAAATCAGACAGAGTGTTGAGACCAGAGAGGCTAAGACCGCATGACTCAGTGTGGTATTCAGCCTCTCTGGTGTCAAGTCTGATTTTGGAAAAAAAAAAAAAAAAGAAATCCAAAATCAGACAGAGTGTTGAGACCAGAGAGGCTAAGACCGCATTGACTCAGTGCGGTATTCAGCCTCTCTGGTGTCAAGTGTGATTTTGGAAAAAAAAAAAAAAAATCCAAAATCAGACAGAGTGTTGAGACCAGAGAGGCTAAGACCGCATTGACTCAGTGCGGTATTCAGCCTCTCTGGTGTCAAGTCTGATTTTGAAAAAAAAAAAAGAAAAAAAAAATCCAAAATCAGACAGAGTGTTGAGACCAGAGAGGCTAAGACCGCATTGACTCAGTGCGGTATTCAGCCTCTCTGGTGTCAAGTCTGATTTTTGAAAAAAAAAAAAATCCAAAATCAGACAGAGTGTTGACACCAGAGAGGCTAAGACCGCATTGACTCAGTGCAGTATTCAGCCTCTCTGGTGTCAAGTCTGATTTTGGAAAAGAAAAAAAAAGAAATCCAAAATCAGACAGAGTGTTGAGACCAGAGAGGCTAAGACCGCATTGACTCAGTGCGGTATTCAGCCTCTCTGGTGTCAAGTCTGATTTTTGAAAAAAAAAAAAAATCCAAAATCAGACAGAGTGTTGACACCAGAGAGGCTAAGACCGCATTGACTCAGTGCAGTATTCAGCCTCTCTGGTGTCAAGTCTGATTTTGAAAAGAAAAAAAAAAAATCCAAAATCAGACAGAGTGTTGAGACCAGAGAGGCTAAGACCGCATTGACACAGTGCAGTGTTCAGCCTCTCTGGTGTCAAGTCTGATTTTGAAAAGAAAAAAAAAAAATCCAAAATCAGACAGAGTGTTGAGACCAGAGAGGCTAAGACCGCATTGACACAGTGCAGTATTCAGCCTCTCTGGTGTCAAGTCTGATTTTGAAAAAAAAAAAAAAAAATCCAAAATCAGACAGAGTGTTGAGACCAGAGAGGCTAAGACCGCATTGACTCAGTGCGGTATTCAGCCTCTCTGGTGTCAAGTCTGATTTTGGAAAAAAAAAAGAAAAAAAAAATCCAAAATCAGACAGAGTGTTGAGACCAGAGAGGCTAAGACCGCATTGACTCAGTGCGGTATTCAGCCTCTCTGGTGTCAAGTCTGATTTTGGAAAAAAAAAAAAAAAAAAAATCCAAAATCAGACAGAGTGTTGAGACCAGAGAGGCTAAGACCGCATTGACTCAGTGTGGTATTCAGCCTCTCTGGTGTCAAGTCTGATTTTGAAAAAAAAAAAAAAAAAAAATCCAAAATCAGACAGAGTGTTGAGACCAGAGAGGCTAAGACCGCATTGACTCAGTGCAGTATTCAGCCTCTCTGGTGTCAAGTCTGATTTTGGAGAAAAAAAATCCAAAATCAGACAGAGTGTTGACACCAGAGAGGCTAAGACCGCATTGACTCAGTGCGGTATTCAGCCTCTCTGGTGTCAAGTCTGATTTTGGAAAAAAAAAAAAAAAAAAAAAAAATCCAAAATCAGACAGAGTGTTGAGACCAGAGAGGCTAAGACCGCATGACTCAGTGTGGTATTCAGCCTCTCTGGTGTCAAGTCTGATTTTGGAAAAAAAAAAAAAAAAGAAATCCAAAATCAGACAGAGTGTTGAGACCAGAGAGGCTAAGACCGCATTGACTCAGTGCGGTATTCAGCCTCTCTGGTGTCAAGTGTGATTTTGGAAAAAAAAAAAAAAAATCCAAAATCAGACAGAGTGTTGAGACCAGAGAGGCTAAGACCGCATTGACTCAGTGCGGTATTCAGCCTCTCTGGTGTCAAGTCTGATTTTGAAAAAAAAAAAAAAAAAAACCCAAAATCAGACAGAGTGTTGAGACCAGAGAGGCTAAGACCGCATTGACTCAGTGCAGTATTCAGCCTCTCTGGTGTCAAGTCTGATTTTGGAAAAAAAAAATCCAAAATCAGACAGAGTGTTGACACCAGAGAGGCATAGACCGCATTGACTCAGTGCGGTATTCAGCCTCTCTGGTGTCAAGTCTGATTTTGGAAAAAAAAAAAAAAAATCCAAAATCAGACAGAGCGTTGACACCAGAGAGGCTAAGACCGCATTGACTCAGTGCGGTATTCAGCCTCTCTGGTGTCAAGTCTGATTTTTGAAAAAAAAAAAAAAAAAAAATCCAAAATCAGACAGAGTGTTGACACCAGAGAGGCTAAGACCGCATTGACTCAGTGCAGTATTCAGCCTCTCTGGTGTCAAGTCTGATTTTGAAAAGAAAAAAAAAAAATCCAAAATCAGACAGAGTGTTGAGACCAGAGAGGCTAAGACCGCATTGACACAGTGCAGTATTCAGCCTCTCTGGTGTCAAGTCTGATTTTGAAAAAAAAAAAAAAAAATCCAAAATCAGACAGAGTGTTGAGACCAGAGAGGCTAAGACCGCATTGACTCAGTGCGGTATTCAGCCTCTCTGGTGTCAAGTCTGATTTTGGAAAAAAAAAAAGAAAAAAAAAATCCAAAATCAGACAGAGTGTTGAGACCAGAGAGGCTAAGACCGCATTGACTCAGTGCGGTATTCAGCCTCTCTGGTGTCAAGTCTGATTTTGGGAAAAAAAAAAAAAAACAGAGTGTTGACACCAGAGAGGCTAAGACCGCATTGACTCAGTGCGGTATTCAGCCTCTCTGGTGTCAAGTCTGATTTTGGAAAAAAAAAAGAAAAAAAAAATCCAAAATCAGACAGAGTGTTGAGACCAGAGAGGCTAAGACCGCATTGACTCAGTGCGGTATTCAGCCTCTCTGGTGTCAAGTCTGATTTTGGAAAAAAAAAAAAAAAAAAAATCCAAAATCAGACAGAGTGTTGAGACCAGAGAGGCTAAGACCGCATTGACTCAGTGTGGTATTCAGCCTCTCTGGTGTCAAGTCTGATTTTGAAAAAAAAAAAAAAAAAAAATCCAAAATCAGACAGAGTGTTGAGACCAGAGAGGCTAAGACCGCATTGACTCAGTGCAGTATTCAGCCTCTCTGGTGTCAAGTCTGATTTTGGAGAAAAAAAATCCAAAATCAGACAGAGTGTTGACACCAGAGAGGCTAAGACCGCATTGACTCAGTGCGGTATTCAGCCTCTCTGGTGTCAAGTCTGATTTTGGAAAAAAAAAAAAAAAAAAAAAATCCAAAATCAGACAGAGTGTTGAGACCAGAGAGGCTAAGACCGCATGACTCAGTGTGGTATTCAGCCTCTCTGGTGTCAAGTCTGATTTTGGAAAAAAAAAAAAAAAAGAAATCCAAAATCAGACAGAGTGTTGAGACCAGAGAGGCTAAGACCGCATTGACTCAGTGCGGTATTCAGCCTCTCTGGTGTCAAGTGTGATTTTGGAAAAAAAAAAAAAAATCCAAAATCAGACAGAGTGTTGAGACCAGAGAGGCTAAGACCGCATTGACTCAGTGCGGTATTCAGCCTCTCTGGTGTCAAGTCTGATTTTGAAAAAAAAAAAAGAAAAAAAAAATCCAAAATCAGACAGAGTGTTGAGACCAGAGAGGCTAAGACCGCATTGACTCAGTGCGGTATTCAGCCTCTCTGGTGTCAAGTCTGATTTTTGAAAAAAAAAAAAATCCAAAATCAGACAGAGTGTTGACACCAGAGAGGCTAAGACCGCATTGACTCAGTGCAGTATTCAGCCTCTCTGGTGTCAAGTCTGATTTTGGAAAAAAAAAAAAAAATCCAAAATCAGACAGAGTGTTGAGACCAGAGAGGCTAAGACCGCATTGACTCAGTGCGGTATTCAGCCTCTCTGGTGTCAAGTCTGATTTTTGAAAAAAAAAAAAATCCAAAATCAGACAGAGTGTTGACACCAGAGAGGCTAAGACCGCATTGACTCAGTGCAGTATTCAGCCTCTCTGGTGTCAAGTCTGATTTTGAAAAGAAAAAAAAAAAATCCAAAATCAGACAGAGTGTTGAGACCAGAGAGGCTAAGACCGCATTGACACAGTGCAGTGTTCAGCCTCTCTGGTGTCAAGTCTGATTTTGAAAAGAAAAAAAAAAAATCAAAAATCAGACAGAGTGTTGAGACCAGAGAGGCTAAGACCGCATTGACTCAGTGTGGTATTCAGCCTCTCTGGTGTCAAGTCTGATTTTGGAAAAAAAAAAAGAAAGAAAAAATCCAAAATCAGACAGAGTGTTGAGACCAGAGAGGCTAAGACCGCATTGACTCAGTGCGGTATTCAGCCTCTCTGGTGTCAAGTCTGATTTTGGAAAAAAAAAAGAAAAAAAAAATCCAAAATCAGACAGAGTGTTGAGACCAGAGAGGCTAAGACCGCATTGACTCAGTGCGGTATTCAGCCTCTCTGGTGTCAAGTCTGATTTTGGAAAAAAAAAAAAAAAAAAATCCAAAATCAGACAGAGTGTTGAGACCAGAGAGGCTAAGACCGCATTGACTCAGTGTGGTATTCAGCCTCTCTGGTGTCAAGTCTGATTTTGAAAAAAAAAAAAAAAAAAAATCCAAAATCAGACAGAGTGTTGAGACCAGAGAGGCTAAGACCGCATTGACTCAGTGCAGTATTCAGCCTCTCTGGTGTCAAGTCTGATTTTGGAGAAAAAAAATCCAAAATCAGACAGAGTGTTGACACCAGAGAGGCTAAGACCGCATTGACTCAGTGCGGTATTCAGCCTCTCTGGTGTCAAGTCTGATTTTGGAAAAAAAAAAAAAAAAAAAAAAAATCCAAAATCAGACAGAGTGTTGAGACCAGAGAGGCTAAGACCGCATGACTCAGTGTGGTATTCAGCCTCTCTGGTGTCAAGTCTGATTTTGGAAAAAAAAAAAAAAAAGAAATCCAAAATCAGACAGAGTGTTGAGACCAGAGAGGCTAAGACCGCATTGACTCAGTGCGGTATTCAGCCTCTCTGGTGTCAAGTGTGATTTTGGAAAAAAAAAAAAAAAATCCAAAATCAGACAGAGTGTTGAGACCAGAGAGGCTAAGACCGCATTGACTCAGTGCGGTATTCAGCCTCTCTGGTGTCAAGTCTGATTTTGAAAAAAAAAAAAAAAAAAACCCAAAATCAGACAGAGTGTTGAGACCAGAGAGGCTAAGACCGCATTGACTCAGTGCAGTATTCAGCCTCTCTGGTGTCAAGTCTGATTTTGGAAAAAAAAAATCCAAAATCAGACAGAGTGTTGACACCAGAGAGGCATAGACCGCATTGACTCAGTGCGGTATTCAGCCTCTCTGGTGTCAAGTCTGATTTTGGAAAAAAAAAAAAAAAATCCAAAATCAGACAGAGCGTTGACACCAGAGAGGCTAAGACCGCATTGACTCAGTGCGGTATTCAGCCTCTCTGGTGTCAAGTCTGATTTTTGAAAAAAAAAAAAAAAAAAAATCCAAAATCAGACAGAGTGTTGACACCAGAGAGGCTAAGACCGCATTGACTCAGTGCAGTATTCAGCCTCTCTGGTGTCAAGTCTGATTTTGAAAAGAAAAAAAAAAAATCCAAAATCAGACAGAGTGTTGAGACCAGAGAGGCTAAGACCGCATTGACACAGTGCAGTATTCAGCCTCTCTGGTGTCAAGTCTGATTTTGAAAAAAAAAAAAAAAAATCCAAAATCAGACAGAGTGTTGAGACCAGAGAGGCTAAGACCGCATTGACTCAGTGCGGTATTCAGCCTCTCTGGTGTCAAGTCTCATTTTGAAAAAAAAAAAAATCCAAAATCAGACAGAGTGTTGAGACCAGAGAGGCTAAGACCGCATTGACTCAGTGCGGTATTCAGCCTCTCTGGTGTCAAGTCTGATTTTGGAAAAAAAAAATCCAAAATCAGACAGAGTGTTGAGACCAGAGAGGCTAAGACCGCATTGACTCAGTGCGGTATTCAGCCTCTCTGGTGTCAAGTCTGATTTTGGAAAAAAAAAAAAAAAAAAAAAATCCAAAATCAGACAGAGTGTTGAGACCAGAGAGGCTAAGACCGCATTGACTCAGTGTGGTATTCAGCCTCTCTGGTGTCAAGTCTGATTTTGGAAAAAAAAAAAGAAAGAAAAAATCCAAAATCAGACAGAGTGTTGAGACCAGAGAGGCTAAGACCGCATTGACTCAGTGCGGTATTCAGCCTCTCTGGTGTCAAGTCTGAAAAAAAAAAAAAAATCCAAAATCAGACAGAGTGTTGAGACCAGAGAGGCTAAGACCGCATTGACTCAGTGTGGTATTCAGCCTCTCTGGTGTCAAGTCTGATTTTGAAAAAAAAAAAAAAAAAAAATCCAAAATCAGACAGAGTGTTGAGACCAGAGAGGCTAAGACCGCATTGACTCAGTGCAGTATTCAGCCTCTCTGGTGTCAAGTCTGATTTTGGGAAAAAAAAAAAAAAAAAAAAAAAAAAAATCCAAAATCAGACAGAGTGTTGAGACCAGAGAGGCTAAGACCGCATGACTCAGTGTGGTATTCAGCCTCTCTGGTGTCAAGTCTGATTTTGGAAAAAAAAAAAAAGAAATCCAAAATCAGACAGAGTGTTGAGACCAGAGAGGCTAAGACCGCATTGACTCAGTGCGGTATTCAGCCTCTCTGGTGTCAAGTCTGATTTTGGAAAAAAAAAATCCAAAATCAGACAGAGTGTTGAGACCAGAGAGGCTAAGACCGCATTGACTCAGTGCGATATTCAGCCTCTCTGGTGTCAAGTCTGATTTTGGAAAAAAAAAAAAAAAAAAAAATCCAAAATCAGACAGAGTGTTGAGACCAGAGAGGCTAAGACCGCATTGACTCAGTGCGGTATTCAGCCTCTCTGGTGTCAAGTCTGATTTTGGAAAAAAAAAAATAAAAAAAAAATCCAAAATCAGACAGAGTGTTGAGACCAGAGAGGCTAAGACCGCATTGACTCAGTGCGGTATTCAGCCTCTCTGGTGTCAAGTCTGATTTTGGAAAAAAAAAACAAAAACAGAGTGTTGACACCAGAGAGGCTAAGACCGCATTGACTCAGTGCGGTATTCAGCCTCTCTGGTGTCAAGTCTCATTTTGAAAAAAAAAAAAATCCAAAATCAGACAGAGTGTTGAGACCAGAGAGGCTAAGACCGTATTGACTCAGTGCGGTATTCAGCCTCTCTGGTGTCAAGTCTGATTTTGGAAAAAAAAAAAAAAAAAAAAAATCCAAAATCAGACAGAGTGTTGAGACCAGAGAGGCTAAGACCGCATTGACTCAGTGTGGTATTCAGCCTCTCTGGTGTCAAGTCTGATTTTGGAAAAAAAAAAAGAAAGAAAAAATCCAAAATCAGACAGAGTGTTGAGACCAGAGAGGCTAAGACCGCATTGACTCAGTGCGGTATTCAGCCTCTCTGGTGTCAAGTCTGAAAAAAAAAAAAAATCCAAAATCAGACAGAGTGTTGAGACCAGAGAGGCTAAGACCGCATTGACTCAGTGTGGTATTCAGCCTCTCTGGTGTCAAGTCTGATTTTGAAAAAAAAAAAAAAAAAAATCCAAAATCAGACAGAGTGTTGAGACCAGAGAGGCTAAGACCGCATTGACTCAGTGCAGTATTCAGCCTCTCTGGTGTCAAGTCTGATTTTGGAAAAAAAAAAAAAAAAAAAAAAAAATCCAAAATCAGACAGAGTGTTGAGACCAGAGAGGCTAAGACCGCATGACTCAGTGTGGTATTCAGCCTCTCTGGTGTCAAGTCTGATTTTGGAAAAAAAAAAAAAGAAATCCAAAATCAGACAGAGTGTTGAGACCAGAGAGGCTAAGACCGCATTGACTCAGTGCGGTATTCAGCCTCTCTGGTGTCAAGTCTGATTTTGGAAAAAAAAAAAAAAATCCAAAATCAGACAGAGTGTTGAGACCAGAGAGGCTAAGACCGCATTGACTCAGTGCGGTATTCAGCCTCTCTGGTGTCAAGTCTGATTTTTGAAAAAAAAAAAAATCCAAAATCAGACAGAGTGTTGACACCAGAGAGGCTAAGACCGCATTGACTCAGTGCAGTATTCAGCCTCTCTGGTGTCAAGTCTGATTTTGAAAAGAAAAAAAAAAAATCCAAAATCAGACAGAGTGTTGAGACCAGAGAGGCTAAGACCGCATTGACACAGTGCAGTGTTCAGCCTCTCTGGTGTCAAGTCTGATTTTGAAAAGAAAAAAAAAAAATCAAAAATCAGACAGAGTGTTGAGACCAGAGAGGCTAAGACCGCATTGACACAGTGCAGTATTCAGCCTCTCTGGTGTCAAGTCTGATTTTGAAAAAAAAAAAAAAAAATCCAAAATCAGACAGAGTGTTGAGACCAGAGAGGCTAAGACCGCATTGACTCAGTGCGGTATTCAGCCTCTCTGGTGTCAAGTCTGATTTTGAAAAAAAAAAAAAAAAAAACCCAAAATCAGACAGAGTGTTGAGACCAGAGAGGCTAAGACCGCATTGACTCAGTGCAGTATTCAGCCTCTCTGGTGTCAAGTCTGATTTTGGAAAAAAAAAATCCAAAATCAGACAGAGTGTTGACACCAGAGAGGCTAAGACCGCATTGACACAGTGCAGTATTCAGCCTCTCTGGTGTCAAGTCTGATTTTGAAAAAAAAAAAAAAAAACCCAAAATCAGACAGAGTGTTGAGACCAGAGAGGCTAAGACCGCATTGACTCAGTGCGGTATTCAGCCTCTCTGGTGTCAAGTCTGATTTTGAAAAAAAAAAAAAAAAATCCAAAATCAGACAGAGTGTTGAGACCAGAGAGGCTAAGACCGCATTGACTCAGTGTGGTATTCAGCCTCTCTGGTGTCAAGTCTGATTTTGGAAAAAAAAAAAGAAAGAAAAAATCCAAAATCAGACAGAGTGTTGAGACCAGAGAGGCTAAGACCGCATTGACTCAGTGCGGTATTCAGCCTCTCTGGTGTCAAGTCTGAAAAAAAAAAAAAAATCCAAAATCAGACAGAGTGTTGAGACCAGAGAGGCTAAGACCGCATTGACTCAGTGTGGTATTCAGCCTCTCTGGTGTCAAGTCTGATTTTGAAAAAAAAAAAAAAAAAAAATCCAAAATCAGACAGAGTGTTGAGACCAGAGAGGCTAAGACCGCATTGACTCAGTGCAGTATTCAGCCTCTCTGGTGTCAAGTCTGATTTTGGGAAAAAAAAAAAAAAAAAAAAAAAAAAAATCCAAAATCAGACAGAGTGTTGAGACCAGAGAGGCTAAGACCGCATGACTCAGTGTGGTATTCAGCCTCTCTGGTGTCAAGTCTGATTTTGGAAAAAAAAAAAAAGAAATCCAAAATCAGACAGAGTGTTGAGACCAGAGAGGCTAAGACCGCATTGACTCAGTGCGGTATTCAGCCTCTCTGGTGTCAAGTCTGATTTTGGAAAAAAAAAATCCAAAATCAGACAGAGTGTTGAGACCAGAGAGGCTAAGACCGCATTGACTCAGTGCGATATTCAGCCTCTCTGGTGTCAAGTCTGATTTTGGAAAAAAAAAAAAAAAAAAAAATCCAAAATCAGACAGAGTGTTGAGACCAGAGAGGCTAAGACCGCATTGACTCAGTGCGGTATTCAGCCTCTCTGGTGTCAAGTCTGATTTTGGAAAAAAAAAAATAAAAAAAAAATCCAAAATCAGACAGAGTGTTGAGACCAGAGAGGCTAAGACCGCATTGACTCAGTGCGGTATTCAGCCTCTCTGGTGTCAAGTCTGATTTTGGAAAAAAAAAACAAAAACAGAGTGTTGACACCAGAGAGGCTAAGACCGCATTGACTCAGTGCGGTATTCAGCCTCTCTGGTGTCAAGTCTCATTTTGAAAAAAAAAAAAATCCAAAATCAGACAGAGTGTTGAGACCAGAGAGGCTAAGACCGTATTGACTCAGTGCGGTATTCAGCCTCTCTGGTGTCAAGTCTGATTTTGGAAAAAAAAAAAAAAAAAAAAAATCCAAAATCAGACAGAGTGTTGAGACCAGAGAGGCTAAGACCGCATTGACTCAGTGTGGTATTCAGCCTCTCTGGTGTCAAGTCTGATTTTGGAAAAAAAAAAAGAAAGAAAAAATCCAAAATCAGACAGAGTGTTGAGACCAGAGAGGCTAAGACCGCATTGACTCAGTGCGGTATTCAGCCTCTCTGGTGTCAAGTCTGAAAAAAAAAAAAAATCCAAAATCAGACAGAGTGTTGAGACCAGAGAGGCTAAGACCGCATTGACTCAGTGTGGTATTCAGCCTCTCTGGTGTCAAGTCTGATTTTGAAAAAAAAAAAAAAAAAAATCCAAAATCAGACAGAGTGTTGAGACCAGAGAGGCTAAGACCGCATTGACTCAGTGCAGTATTCAGCCTCTCTGGTGTCAAGTCTGATTTTGGAAAAAAAAAAAAAAAAAAAAAAAAATCCAAAATCAGACAGAGTGTTGAGACCAGAGAGGCTAAGACCGCATGACTCAGTGTGGTATTCAGCCTCTCTGGTGTCAAGTCTGATTTTGGAAAAAAAAAAAAAGAAATCCAAAATCAGACAGAGTGTTGAGACCAGAGAGGCTAAGACCGCATTGACTCAGTGCGGTATTCAGCCTCTCTGGTGTCAAGTCTGATTTTGGAAAAAAAAAAAAAAATCCAAAATCAGACAGAGTGTTGAGACCAGAGAGGCTAAGACCGCATTGACTCAGTGCGGTATTCAGCCTCTCTGGTGTCAAGTCTGATTTTTGAAAAAAAAAAAAATCCAAAATCAGACAGAGTGTTGACACCAGAGAGGCTAAGACCGCATTGACTCAGTGCAGTATTCAGCCTCTCTGGTGTCAAGTCTGATTTTGAAAAGAAAAAAAAAAAATCCAAAATCAGACAGAGTGTTGAGACCAGAGAGGCTAAGACCGCATTGACACAGTGCAGTGTTCAGCCTCTCTGGTGTCAAGTCTGATTTTGAAAAGAAAAAAAAAAAATCAAAAATCAGACAGAGTGTTGAGACCAGAGAGGCTAAGACCGCATTGACACAGTGCAGTATTCAGCCTCTCTGGTGTCAAGTCTGATTTTGAAAAAAAAAAAAAAAAATCCAAAATCAGACAGAGTGTTGAGACCAGAGAGGCTAAGACCGCATTGACTCAGTGCGGTATTCAGCCTCTCTGGTGTCAAGTCTGATTTTGAAAAAAAAAAAAAAAAAAACCCAAAATCAGACAGAGTGTTGAGACCAGAGAGGCTAAGACCGCATTGACTCAGTGCAGTATTCAGCCTCTCTGGTGTCAAGTCTGATTTTGGAAAAAAAAAATCCAAAATCAGACAGAGTGTTGACACCAGAGAGGCATAGACCGCATTGACTCAGTGCGGTATTCAGCCTCTCTGGTGTCAAGTCTGATTTTGGAAAAAAAAAAAAAAAATCCAAAATCAGACAGAGCGTTGACACCAGAGAGGCTAAGACCGCATTGACTCAGTGCGGTATTCAGCCTCTCTGGTGTCAAGTCTGATTTTTGAAAAAAAAAAAAAAAAAAAATCCAAAATCAGACAGAGTGTTGACACCAGAGAGGCTAAGACCGCATTGACTCAGTGCAGTATTCAGCCTCTCTGGTGTCAAGTCTGATTTTGAAAAGAAAAAAAAAAAATCCAAAATCAGACAGAGTGTTGACACCAGAGAGGCTAGGACCGCATTGACTCAGTGCGGTATTCAGCCTCTCTGGTGTCAAGTCTGATTTTGGAAAAAAAAAAAAAAAATCCAAAATCAGACAGAGTGTTGAGACCAGAGAGGCTAAGACCGCATTGACTCAGTGCGGTATTCAGCCTCTCTGGTGTCAAGTCTCATTTTGAAAAAAAAAAAAATCCAAAATCAGACAGAGTGTTGAGACCAGAGAGGCTAAGACCGCATTGACTCAGTGCGGTATTCAGCCTCTCTGGTGTCAAGTCTGATTTTTGAAAAAAAAAAAAAAAAAAATCCAAAATCAGACAGAGTGTTGAGACCAGAGAGGCTAAGACCGCATTGACTCAGTGCGGTATTCAGCCTCTCTGGTGTCAAGTCTGATTTTGGAAAAAAAAAAAAAAAAAAATCCAAAATCAGACAGAGTGTTGAGACCAGAGAGGCTAAGACCGCATTGACTCAGTGCGGTATTCAGCCTCTCTGGTGTCAAGTCTGATTTTGGAAAAAAAAAAAAAAAAAAAAATCCAAAATCAGACAGAGTGTTGACACCAGAGAGGCTAGGACCGCATTGACTCAGTGCGGTATTCAGCCTCTCTGGTGTCAAGTCTGATTTTGGAAAAAAAAAAAAAATCCAAAATCAGACAGAGTGTTGACACCAGAGAGGCTAAGACCGCATTGACTCAGTGCGGTATTCAGCCTCTCTGGTGTCAAGTCTGATTTTGGAAAAAAAAAAAAAAAAAAAAAAAATCAGACAGAGTGTTGAGACCAGAGAGGCTACCCTGGAGAGAAAAATACCCAAATCATAGACAGTTCTCCTGGTTCAAACCAGATGCCTCAATTAAATCTAGAATAGATTACTGGCTAGTGGCAGATACAATGCTTAGCCAGATATCAAGTGTTGAAATCTCCCCTGCTCCACTAACTGATCACTGCAGTATTGATCTGTCAGTAACACCTCTAATGCAGTCAACCAAGAATAAAGGATACTGGAAGTTCAATGCCAGTCTCTTGAAATATGACGATTACTGTAACGGCACTAAAGACCTTATTCAAGAAGTCCTACAAGATGATTCCTTAATATCATAATTCAGAAGCGGGAATTTTTTAAATATAAAATCCGCCAATATTCAATCTCCTTCAGTAAACGTATCAAGAATATAATTATATTCTTGATACGTTTACTGAAGGAGATTGAATATTGGCGGATTTTATATTTAAAAAATTCCCGCTTCTGAGTATATGATATTAAGGAATCATCTTAATTCATGACGTCATGAAGGCACATGGTGTTACAAAAGTTAACCATTAGGCTACAGTGTTAGGATGAGGGTCTGTAAATTTACTGCGGGCTCCGTCACCCCATTCATCCAAAACCATGTTCCAATCACCACCTATTAACACATTTTCTGTAGCATATAGGCCTATTACATTGTAATAAACCAGCCCGGAAAGGGCTCTGACGGAGGCAAGCAACACAAATCTCAGGAGTATATAAAAATAGATAGCTTTATTATTACAGGCTATTGGCAACAGAGTAAAACACAGAGGTGATCACAGGTGAGTATCAAATACGCTTCCCAACGGTCCCTGGGGTCTATCATAAGGCAACACCACTACACACATGAAGATGAAATCACTGCAAACTGGGCCACAACAGGCCAATGATTATGCACACACAGCACACGTGAGAAACTCCAAAGGCACGGTTAGCGTGCAATAGATGCAGTAGCTACACAGCAATTAGGCTACATTTCCACACAGGGCTACCCCAAACCGCCCGGGTTATGCACAGCAAGCAAAGAGCAAACATTCCACACAGGGCTACCCCAAACCGCCCGGGTTATGCACAGCAAGCAAAGAGCAAACAAATATGACACTGACCCCCTTGGAACAATTGGCCGCCTACTAGGACCCCCCGGATCATCTGTGGCTACAAGAAGAATAAACAAATAAACCAAATAAACAAACCAAATAAACAAACAAACATAAACAAGATAAGACTTAAAACTTAACTCGCCCGTCGGCGAGACCCCCCCCCCCCCCCCCCCCCGGGGTCTGAGCTAGGCACCGTCCGACTGGGGATAAACGGCTGGTCGGTGGTGCTGGCAGCGTACGGCGGCGGGCCGGACGCTGGTCTTGGCTGGAGAGCGGGTGTTTTGAGGCCTTAGCCTGATGTCGTTTCACTGCCTCCACCACAGTAGAGAGGGTATCTGCAGTTCTGTTTACATAATCACTAACCGAAGTGAACTTGTCTTGAGCGGCCACTCCTAGCATCACATCAACAGGCAAGATGATCTCTCGACCAAACAGAACCTTATAGGGTGTGAAGCCGGTGCTAGTGTGAACACTACTCCGATAAGCCATCATGACATACGGCAGCAAAGCATCCCAATTCAATTGATTATCATTTACGAACAGGGACAACATGGACAACAAGGTGCGATTAAATCTCTCGACCATACCGTCAGACTGAGCATGGTAAGGGGATGTGCGGGTTTTGTTAATATCCAATAACCCACACAGCTCCTTAAACAAATTGGACTCAAAATTTCTTCCCTGGTCGGAGTGAATACTACGAGGGGCACCGAACCGACACACCCATTCCTCTGCCAAAATACGGGCAATGGTGCGAGCCTCCTGGTTGGGCATGGGGAAAGCTTCCGTCCACTTAGAAAAATAATCACCAATAACCAGAACATACTTGCTCCCTTTTGGGGTTTCTGGTAGGGGACCCAGCACATCCAGTGCAATACGCTCATAAGGCCGGGATGGGACTGATGAAGGAACCAGAGGAGCACAAGGGGGCCGCCCCTGATCTTTACGGGATGCACAGTCGACACACTCCCTGCACCACTTCTTCACATCCCCAAACCAACCGACCCAATAAAAGCGATCCTTTACTTTCGCCTGCAATTTCTGAATCCCCAAATGCCCCCCGGTGATGGCATTATGTAACATGGCCAAAACAGCTGACACCATTGACCTAGGCAACACAACTTGAACCCTAGAGGCTGCATCAGAATTGGGGGGTGGGACACGAACCAACCGGCGGTATGTGAAGTTGGTCCCATACAGGGGCGTATTTCCTCAGACCTGGCTTGCCCTGCAGGTCTACCTGCCCCGCTCCAACACCCCCTTTAAGTTGAAGGATTTGCCTAATGTCTTCATCCTCCTGCTGAGCTTGAGCCAATTCATCCCCTAAATCTAACTCAGGGGACCCTCGCTCCCTCGCTCTGACTGCACGTACTGACGTGGTTGGCACCTGCTGTATGGGTGGAAACTCAGCAGCTACCGGCAGGGCACGAGCCCCCTCCAGGAAGGCTGGCAGCCGAGACAAAGCGTCTGCATTAATATGTTGTTTTCCAGGGCGATGGACAATTTTATAATTAAAATTAGCCAGCTGCTCCACCCACCGAGCTAGCTGCCCCTCTAAACCCTGGAAATTATGCAACCACCGTAAGGAGCCATGGTCGGTGCGCAAAACAAACTCCTTCCCCAGTAAGTAATGTTTAAAATACTTTGTAAACGCTACCATGGCTAAAAGCTCCTTCTTAGTGGTGGCATAGCGGCGCTCTTCCTTAGTTAATGCCCTGCTGGCATACGCCACTACGCGTTCTACGCCACCCTCCTCCTGTGACAGTACTGCCCCTATCCCAGCATCGCTAGCGTCTGTATCTAGGATAAAGCTCTTTTGGGGGTCGGGGTATGCCAGCACTGGGGCTGTACTCAAGCTGGACTTTAACTGTATGAAGGCCTGCTGGCAGTCATCCCCCCACCTAAATCGCTTTCCCATTTCCGTCAGCCGGTGCAAGGGGCGGGCTATGTCTGCAAACCCCTTTACAAACCGCCGGTAATAAGACGCTAACCCCACAAAGCTTTTTACCTCCGTCTGAGTTCTTGGTACTGGCCACTCCCGCACACTCTCCACTTTAGCAGGGTCTGCCCTGATCCCCTGTGCAGAGATTATATGACCTAGATACTTTACTTGGGTGGAGAAAAGGTTGCATTTGGACGGCTTGACTTTTAAATTAGCGGCACACAGCTTTGACAGAACCTCATCCAAACGAGTGAGATGCTCTGTAAAAGTGCGGCCAAAAACGATAATGTCATCTAAATAGACTAAACATGTGGTCCATTGTAGATCTGCTAATACCAAGTCCATAAGCCTTTGAAACGTGCTAGGCGCGTTACACAAGCCAAAGCTCAGGACATTAAACTCAAACAGTCCCTGTCTAGTGGCAAAGGCTGTTTTGGGCCTGTCCTTAGGATCAACCTCGACCTGCCAGTAACCACTGGCAAGGTCGAGGGTGGAAAACAGGGTGGCATTGGCTAGGCTATCCAGAGCATCGTCAATTCTGGGGAGGGGGTAAGCATCTTTTGCAGTGACATCATTGAGTTTCCTATAATCCACACAGAATCTAAGGGCACCTCCCTTCTTTCGCACTGGCACAATTGGTGCGGCCCAGGGGCTACATGAGGGCCGTATGATCCCATTTCCCTGCATCTGTTTTATATGGTCTGAAACC
Organism: Poromitra crassiceps; assembly: GCF_964638095.1. NCBI lineage: Eukaryota > Metazoa > Chordata > Actinopteri > Beryciformes > Melamphaidae > Poromitra > Poromitra crassiceps. Next base: position 117,415 of record NW_028152134.1, read on the forward strand.
TCCTGTTGGATATGCAGGGGAACTCTTCGGGGCCCCATCTTAATAGGTCTTGCATCGCCAGTGTCAATTTGGTGTGTTGTAAGATGAGTTCTCCCTAGGTCAGTGTCGCCAGTGCTGAAGACCGAAACATGCCTGTGCAGGAGGTCACGAACAGACTGCACTTGGACAGGAGTGAGGCCCTTCTCGTCCAAACCAAACTCCCTGAGCAAGGAATCACCTGACCAAGGGCATGTGGTGGAAACCCCTTGCCCACTGTCGACTGCACCATCCATAATGGTTATATCAGAGAACAATTTGCCAATTTTCATGCCCTGTTTTAAGGTGAGGGGGTCGTCTATGACATTAATTACTCTGACAGGCACTAAACCCTGCTTCACACTACAAATGACTCTGGCTACGAAGATATCACAGTGTTTAGATATAGAGGCCAAAGGCTCCATCATACCAGTAGTACATGCCCCGGGGAGCCCTTCAACAGCCCCTGAAATTATAAATTCACTACGGGCGGGCACAATGGTGTCTGTGTGAACAGTCACCACCTGTGGTGTAACTACATCAGGGGCAGAGACTAGTGGAAACTTTTTCCCCAGCAGATGGCAGCATTGTTTACCCATATCAACAACAGCCCCAAATTTGGACAAAAAATCGAAACCCAGTAATATGTCTGGTGTTGGAACATCAGCCACCAAAAACTCTGTGACCAGGGCCAAGGACTCAAATTGGCAAATAGTCTGCCACCGCCCCACTACACACATGGGACCCCCATTGGCGGCAGATGCATCACCAGCATACTCCATTAACTCCCCCCCATTAGTCAGTTTCAACCATATTGATTTGGGGATAATGGAGGCGTTAGCCCCCGTGTCTACTAACACATAAGAATCTAACCCACCTATTTTAGCACGGAGATACATGGCAGACTCATTCTGGTTCGACAAGGCCATCTTGACAGCAGAAGGAAAGGGGGCGGGCATTTGGCCTGCTGTGCACGCCCCCTCTAGTTTCCCGGCAGATAGGGACAGTCTTGCCGCAGATGTCTATTACAGCCGCACTCCCAACACACCTCCCCCCGATTGGGCCCCCAGCTGCTCTGTGTACGGGGAGCTGACGCGCCAGGACGTACAGAAGTAGTGACTGTGGCCCTATCAACAGGTGTTTTAATGGACTGCACAGTGCTCTGTAATGTTTTAACTTCTTGGCGCAGTCCCTCAACTACTCCCAAAAGCAGCTCCATCTGTTTGTCACTTGGGGATTTTTCTATAACCCCGCGTACTTTTGCATCAGGGTCAAGGCGGGTGTGTTCCAGGCTCCTTATAAGCTCAAGTTCTGATGCGAGATTAATTGCAGTCTCTAAAGTGAGGGGCTTGGCGCTACGAAGGTTCACACGCAACTCCCCACTGCCAACATGCTCAATGAAGTGGTCTCTAGCAAAAAGATCGCGAGTATCGGTGTCTGCATTGGGGTATGATTTAATTATCAATCTGCGTAATGCATTACCAAATTCTCGTGCGCTCTCATTGTGCAAGCGCCGCCGGGCGAGAAAACTCGCCCTGTTCCAATCAGCACTGTCACAGGGCTCTAAGCATCTCCCCAATGCGTCTTTCAGCTGTGCATAATCCGCGCGGGACTCTGGAGAGAGACCATTATAGATATCTCGAGCCCGGCCGGCCAATAACAGAGACATAAATTTGAGCCTCAAATCCTCATTCCAGTGATTCACCTCCGCAGCTATTTCAAATTGACCTACCCAATCCGACCACTCTCGCCCAATGCCAGTAAAAGTCTCGGGCATAAACACAGGGCGTGCGGTATTCATAGTGGAGGAAGGGTGCTGATTTAACGCAGGTGTGTGGTTCAGCTCAGCTGATGAGCTCGCTGGGATTTGTGCGTCGCCCTCCGTCATAGTGGGACTGGTTCAAATTAAATCCCACCACTGCCACCAGTGTAATAAACCAGCCCGGAAAGGGCTCTGACGGAGGCAAGCAACACAAATCTCAGGAGTATATAAAAATAGATAGCTTTATTATTACAGGCTATTGGCAACAGAGTAAAACACAGAGGTGATCACAGGTGAGTATCAAATACGCTTCCCAACGGTCCCTGGGGTCTATCATAAGACAACACCACTACACACATGAAGATGAAATCACTGCAAACTGGGCCACAACAGGCCAATGATTATGCACACACAGCACACGTGAGAAACTCCAAAGGCACGGTTAGCGTGCAATAGATGCAGTAGCTACACAGCAATTAGGCTACATTTCCACACAGGGCTACCCCAAACCGCCCGGGTTATGCACAGCAAGCAAAGAGCAAACATTCCACACAGGGCTACCCCAAACCGCCCGGGTTATGCACAGCAAGCAAAGAGCAAACAAATATGACACTGACCCCCTTGGAACAATTGGCCGCCTACTAGGACCCCCCGGATCATCTGTGGCTACAAGAAGAATAAACAAATAAACCAAATAAACAAACAAACATAAACAAGATAAGACTTAAAACTTAACTCGCCCGTCGGCGAGACCCCCCCCCGGGGTCTGAGCTAGGCACCGTCCGACTGGGGATAAACGGCTGGTCGGTGGTGCTGGCAGCGTACGACGGCGGGCCGGACGCTGGTCTTGGCTGGAGAGCGGGTGGTGACCGAAGTGGACTGTACGGACTCCCCGGCCCTATATCTGCTGAGAGGGAGGCAGCTGTCCTCCTCTCATGGGCACGGGACACACAAGCACGAAACTCTCCAGCAACCCCGAATCACTGGCAGGCTCTGCTCTTTAACCCAGAGCCTCACCCCCACCCCACGGCTGGAGGCAATCACCCCAATCAGTCCCCAATCAGTCCTGGCACATAACCCCCCCCCCACACAGGTTTACCACAACATGTTATTCATTTGAACCCAACCTCATTCGGGTGACCGATGCTAGACTGTTGCCCTAGTTGTTGTTTTTCTCATGGTTAAGGTAGTTTTCATTGCATGTACCGGTAGCAGAATTTTAATACTGCAAAATGCTGCTGATTAAACTATACTTGCATCCGAGATGAAGAATGACTGGTGAGTCTCGCTTTGGTTCCCCATGGTGTTCCCCAGCTTTTCTGTTTTATCTTCCCTGACCCATTGGGTGTACATTTTTCCAACTCCAAATTCTATCAAATATAATGAAACCACAAAGATGAACTGTAAAAGACCACACAAAAATATATTGTATAGTCAATTCTATTTAAACGCCCAGCGATGCATCAACATTTTTTTTTTTTTACAAATGTCAGATGTCTAAATATTCAGACTTAAACATCATAAACAGTCAGGACACAAAGTGACAAACAGGAGTCATGAGGTAAAGTTGTTTGAAGCCACTGTAGTTATCATAGTCTGAAGTCTCTAGTCGACTTCCTCAACGGTGGGACTGTGAGCCGGCTCCCGCCTGCTCTCTGCAGCCCTGTGCAGGTGTTGCTCTCTGGTACAACACACAATCTCCAGCTCTTTCTACGGGTGCTGGTACTGTTCTTTATCAGCCAGCTGGTTGTTATCCAGCCAGGCGATGGCCTGGTGGCACCTCTCCGCACCTTCCTCTCGTCCTCCTCGCTAATCTTGCCCTTCACGTTGAAGGCGTATGACTCCAGGGATTTTTTTTTTATTATTTTTTGTGCATTCGTGCAGGACTTCACCTGGGAGGATCGACAGGCAAGGGAACAGCTGTGGCCGAAAATCAAGCAAGCCAGATCGCTGGGTAAGGTGGCTTTCTACAAAGGCCACGTCGCAGTAATTGATGGACGTACAGTAAAGGCTTAATGTATTAAATGCAAACAGCAGTCAAAAGAAACAAGAAAAAAAACATATAGACAATATTCCAAGGTTTGGCCTGCCATTAAGAGAACAGTATAAAACTCAATCAATTGTGACTCCAAGAATGAACAGTCTAAATTCTTCGCCATACGGTGCATTACGCAAAACAGCCAGAAGATGGCGATGTTGCCCAAGGCAAACAGCCTGGCAGATAGCTAAAACGTCTAAAACAAGCAGCTATTGACAGCTGTCTATTTTTGAAAGAGCAGTTGGAGTATCAGGATGTTGGAAATAGTCCTGAAAGTGAGACAAATAGTAAAGGGAGAAACTAGGTTTTCTGAAGCTTTGAACCAATTGTGAACCTGGGGACATCTGCTGGTCAAATTTGAAACAGGATGCCCCCTAAAAACAATGATTTAGTAGCCTAGTCTACATTATCCTGAAACAAATCCAATTTGTGGGACTTCATAATAGACATATGTAGGCATTTATAAATGGTGGCGTTGTTCGTGCACGTTTTGGTCCTGGTCTCAGTTGGTGAAGACATGCAGGCGTCCTGAGTTGTTGCCGCCCAGCAAAGCATTCCTTGTAGGATGGAAGGCTGTGATGGACAGCACCGTGCTGAGGTGGTGGTCGTCTCTGAAGGAGTGCTGCAGCTGGCCGCTTTCGTGGAAGACCTGCACCTGGCGAGGCCGCTCCATGCTTCCCACCACAAAGCAGTCCTCTTGTTTAGGGTCCCACACTGCTGATAGCTTCGTCAGCCATCGGCCTGTGTTCAGGTTATGTCTGAAAATAAATTTCAGACAACTTAGCATACAGTATAGTCTGATGAAGAATGTGTTACCCACTTCTAGTAAAAATCTGACTGGACTCACTGTAGCAGGAGTAATGGCATGTAAACAATTGCATTGCCTTTTCATGTGGTTTTTTCTACCAAAGAAAAAGAAAAGGAAATCCGCACTGTTTTTTAAGCTCCCACGTGAGTTTTTTAATTACAAAAAAGCAACGGGTCTTCATCAGGCAGTACAGAGAACAAGCTCTCTGTGCATGGGCATATATATAACCTCACATGGGGTGGTGGTGCCCCAATCAGGTGACGACAGACACCTGTGATCATTACAAAATACATAATTGTTGAAAGAGTCCACAAGAATACAACTTTTTTTAAAGATCATATAATAACAGAGGTAAACAAATTCTAAAATACCCGATACAAAAGAAATACAAGAAGTAAAACATGCAGGTGAATATTATTATCCCTATCTATACCAATAAGAAACCAAAGAAATGTAAAAGTATAGTACGGTAGGCCAAGGTAGGTTCAGGCAGGGTTTGAACCCAGGACTCCCAGGTGAGAGTCGTACGTGCTACCCACATGACCGAAGAGCCAGGCACATGTCTACAATGGCCAAGGTGTATACATATAACAACAGAATATAATAAAGTTAAAACATCACAGCAATGGCTTGACGTCTAGTTCTTCATTGAGGCCATACGGTGCCAACGTGTTGAGTGTATATATGTGAAAAGCCACACGTTGTAAAAGTCATTGTTCGTGGTCACCTCCTCTAGGGGGCTTTTCAACCTTCTCTATCCCCATGTACCGGAGTGAGGAGATGCTGTGTCCTGCTTGTTTGAAGTGGACTGCAACAGGGTTACATTCATCACCGCATCTGATGTTGCTGCAATGCTCGCTAATCCTAGTGCGGAGGGCTCTAGACATTTTCCCCACATAAGCTAATCCACAAGGACATTTTATCTTTAAAAAAGTTGTATTCTTGTGGAAAGACCTACTCTTTCAACAATTATGTATTTTGTAATGATCACAGGTGTCTGTCATCACCTGATTGGGGCACCACCACCCCATGTGAGGTTATATATATGCCCATGCACAGAGAGCTTGTTCTCTGTACTGCCTGATGAAGACCCGTGAGGGTCAAAATGTTGCTTTTTTGTAATTAAAAAACTAACCGTGGGAGCTTAAAAAACAGTGTGCGGATTTCCTTTTCTTTTTCTATACGCGTATTTTTTCCAGCACCTGTTGAAATAATCTTGGATGTGCGTGCACTCTACTCTTCTGCATATTTCTACCAAAGACACACGATTGTTAATTTTGGTTTGACATTTTTTTTATGTACCGTAATTTAAGTGCCGAGTTGGAAAGGCTTGTTGTCGCTGTGATACTGGCTTATAATAAAACTGTAATAAAAATAGAAACAGTGATAAGTATTATGATGACCTGAGATAAACCTTCTACTACCCAAAACTCAAATGTATCAATCACTGTGGCACTGATGAAGATCCGCCATTAGGCCCTCTCTGCACTTTCACACAGAACCAAGCAGCCCTGCCATACAGGAGTGTGCTTTAGATAGCATCCACCCCTCCCGGATTGAAATTAGGCATGAACCATGGGCGTTAAGCTTATTATGTCCGAGGAGTCTATTTATTTAATTTTATTTTGCCTTTATATAAACAGGTAAATCAGTGCGACCTGAATTTAACGAGCAACTTTCAATATTCGTCTGATCGACTTTATGGATCACAGAGGCAGCATCATGTATTACAAGCTACACGTAACGGAAGGCTTTCTTACCTTTGGTTCCAGTTTTTTTATAAAGCATATACCCATGTTGTGAAGTAGCCTAATTAAGTCCGTTCTGAAAGCGTGTTGACTGGAAGAAAAAAAGTGTGAAACAGCTGCAGTCTGATTTTAATAACGTTATCGACGGGGTCATTATAGACCACTTGGTTTCTACTTCTGGTTATGTCACTTTCAGAAGAACAGAGCGAATCTCAGGCACAGTGGGCAACGCAAGGCACACACCTGCTCAAGTGACTCGGGCTATAGTAGGAGCACAGTCTGAATGCTAACATTAGTTGTTTTTCGTAAGGGAACGCACAACAGGCGAGACAGCCTGCAGATATGCTTCGGTTAACTTATTTCTGATCGGAGAACTTCAATCTGGAGGTTGTTTTCCCTCAGTCCTCCTGTCATTTCTTTATGAATGAGCCGAGATTCCCGTCTTCCCGCGGCTTAGCCTTTTAGACAGACGTCAATTCTGCGCTGATACTACCTCTACCGGGGGAACGAAAGGCGTAACAAAATGACACGCCATTCCGTTCTTGCGACTTTTATACAGGAGGCATCATTCTACAGGCGGCGCCCCCGCCAGGCCAGTAAAAGAATTGCAATTTGTTTTTTTGTTTTTCTGCTCTCCCCAAAATTTAAATATACCTTTATGGCATATTATTACAATTACAATATAGCAATAATGGTGTTGACAGTAATAGAAGATGCCAAATCATTCAAAACAATCAGCATTTTGCTTTTAGGAGCATTGTGCCAGCGTGCGGCGCTGTTCCAAAACATGTAAACGTGTCGTTGCCTGCGAAACGCTCATCCCATAATACAAATGTTCGCATCGCATCCCATAATAGTATGATGATACTTGGGATGCCATTGCGAACATAGATGCGAACAGGTTAGCTAAAAGTTTAGCGTCACCAGCGAGGGGCCCCACCGTTGCGGTCGAGGTACATTTCGAAATCCCTCCAGGCCTGAAAATCTTTCTAGGGGAAACACTGCAGGAGGCGAGACATAACGCTGCAACGAACGCGGCTTTCACAGTCTGTGTTAAAGGGGCTATAGATTGAGACAGCTTTCCTGATTTCCCCTCCCCTGATCAGGTAACATAATGACTTTGGAAAAACAGTTAGCAAGCACGACTCCCATAAAGATATATAAAAGTATACGGGTGCCTGGGTCGGAGGATACTAGTAGGTGACAGATGTCCCGGCACACGCGGTTTAAGAAAAAATATCTTATTTATTGTGGGCAAGCAAGGTGATGAACGTTTCGCCTAGAAGCCTTCTAGGCGAAACGTTCATCACCTTGCTTGTATAATAAGATATTTTTTCTTAAACCGTGTGTGCCGGGACATCTGTCACATAATGACTTTCCCACACTGAGAGGCTATGTTCAAGTGAGTGGATGTACCCGATGGAAGTCAGCAAAGGAGCTGTGGTGGTCATTGCTGAGGTGTCATATATCCTATGGAAAAAGAAAAGAAAATGCACATTCAATTTAGAGATGTAATTCCAAAACAAGTAGTGCAGTGCAAGTGCTTTAAGCTGTGTCAGCCCCACCTAATCGTGTTGTCCATACAGGAGCTGAGCACTCTGTTCCCTGTACTAGGGGAGAAATAAGCACTGGTTATGCTTAAAGAGTGGCCGTGCAGCTGGCAGACCGCCTGGCTCTCGGTCTTCTTCAGACAGCGGCTATCGTAAATACTCACAAGCCTGCAGAGAAGAAGGAAAATTAGTTTGGACTATTTATAGACTGGACAGACTACAGCTGAACTGACTACAAGCAGGCAATCCAATTTAACAACTTTAGAAAACAAATGATCAAAGTGATTACTGCTCTGGAGAAAATATAAATTAATCAAAGATATGAGTCATACCTGCTCTCGGCCACTGCAAAGTACTGCTTGTTTAGTGGATGGACGCTAACACAGTGAAGGCTCTTGGGGTTGAGGGTGTAGAGGGTGTGGAGGGACTCATGGGAGTTGCTGCAGAGAAATTAAAAACATTAAGAGATTAGAAGCAGCTTTGTACCAGTCTGGAAAACATTATGCATGTTTCTGACAATGTTGTTTATGATTAATAAAAAAAGAGAGCAGGCGGTTAGCACTCTTCATGCTTACTGACATTCAACATGATGAAGAGAGATGGTAAAGAATAGAGAAGTGCTGCATTTTTTAAATCATTAATACAACAGTTGAAGAAGATGGCAGTATGTTACCCTGGGGTGCGCCTATCCACAATGGCAACATCTCCACCAAATTGCCCGACAACTAGTGTCATACAGTCATGTGACAGGAAGTCAAAGGTTTTCAGGCCATCTTCAATAGAATACACCTGGTAGGAAGTAGAAAATGATTCAGATCAGCTGGTGAAGTAGGAATATCTTAAAACTGGAGTGGGTTTACAATTCATGCACGATTTCACATCAACTTAATGAGGACATGGAATGTTTTTTTAAACATCTCCACTGATTTATAAGTTTGTTGCAAAGCAGTAATGAGTAAGTCCAGAATATTTCAGCAAAATTAACAGATGTTGTGCTTGAGGGCGGCTGTTCCAACTACAGATTGTTTATTTTTTCTATATGCACACATCCAGGGAGAATCGAATTGAAAACCTTAACAAGCGTTAATGACCCATGCCAGCAGGCGGGGGAGGATTTCTCAATGCAGAAAATATATAGAGAATATATAGAGAAGGTAAACACTGTCCATCTGCTTATATTACGGAGATTGTAAACTGATGCAAAGTGGGTTGAAAATCGGCAAAGCCTTCCTTTAATTACACATAGCTGCATCAAGACTTGTTTGTGTAAAAACTGTTCCTGAAATGGAACCTGTACACCTGTGATGTCAGCCCCAGCAGAATGTCCAGCAACAAGTGATGTCACAGGTGTTTAACACCCATTTAGAATCCTACCCTTTTCTCCATACTGTATTTCTGCCCTGGGGGCCTGTATCTTATTATAATATATATAGGGGGGGGGGGGTTCATAATGATCATGAGCCCAAAATGTAAATTCATTACCCCCGCCCCCCCCCCCAAAAATAAAATAATAATAACACCGCGCTCTTCAAGTTAAAAGGTATTGGTTCAAACTGTACTTACTGGCTGAAATTATGATTATTATTATCATTATATATACAGTATATATATATTGTTACAGAGTGATATGTGATTGACATGTGATTGTCAGGGACCCCCTTGTTTAATTATAATATGTCAATTTACGTCTTTGCATCAGAGGATCAAACAGGAAGTGGGAGTGGCTTAGAGATTATATCCGTGGCATTTCAGGTGCGCAGGCCCCCCCCCCCCCCTCTCTGCCATGTTGGTCTGCTAGTCTGATCAGGAAGCCATGTATCGCTCCTGTTCCCCAGTGCTCTATAAAATAGGTTATACACATTCAATAGCTCCCATATTTTTATAGGAGATGTAAGAGGCTTTGATCCACGTCCCACCGTCAAAAAACGCAATTGACGAACATACTCGTCCTTGGCACTCTACGTTAGTATTTGAATTGACGAACATACTCGTCCTTGGCACTCAATGAGTTAAGAGATATCCTTGTCAGTGGATGGCTGTTAAACACTGTCTGAAATTAAAAGACTACAGTTACCTTAGCAGGGGGCAGCTTCCGCTTCACTGCTCCGCCGAGTCAGCTTTCTGAGGCACCACAGCTTCTTGCTCCTCCTCCTCCTCGCTGCCTCCGCCAGCGTTACTGCCCTCGCTGTCAGACGAGCTGGCAGGCTGCAGATGAATCTGGATAAGGAGAGATGAGTACGTATGAATTTTCTCATTAAAACATACTGATATCTTAAAACCGTAGGTCCCTGGCACATCTGTCACCAAGTATTGTAGTCGACAAATGTCGACAAAATGTGTAACCCCCCCCCAGACACACACACACACACACACACACACACAGTGTCTCACACTTGCAATTGCAACATTTCAATAGGAAGAAATTCACAAGTTGATGTACAGTTGTTTTGCTAATGAGTTCTACAACAACGGACATGACGCAGACTACCACAGACATCACAGATTTCGACCAAATGATCAATTATAGAAATGAGGATGATAAACGACAAAAGATCAACAGGCAGGTGAAAAATCTGTGGATAATACAGGATGAGACCTGAAGGGAGAGTAACTGCTAAATCGATAGCAAAGGAATCTATCAGATTCTGTTTCAATTTACAAATATGCATATTTCCCTACTAGTAAACAAAGTTAGCCGGTGTGACAGCCTAACTGGTCGCTCCACTATCCTGTCTCCATACAATATGCGTGCGTGTGATTGTTGTTTACTGTGCGTGTGATTGTTGTTTACTTCCTGCAGCAGCTGTTGTGCACTTCTGTCCGCATATTCAACAACTCCACAATGAAACACTGAAGTCTCCGGCGGATGAAAACTACCCTTCTTTGCTTTTTTACCATCTTTTAATCTCCACTGTGCCTGTCCAACAAATAAATAAACTTAGGCTGTCACACCAGGGCTAGAGTCAGACACTCACGCCTCGCGCCACTTGGCGCTAATGGAACTAGGTTCCATTGCCGTTGCCACCCAGTGACGCGGTTTGTTTACCAAAATACTGCTCGGCTGATCCCTCGTATAGCACTTGTCTTAGTGACAAGCAAGACAACAGTAAACGGACAGGTTTTGGCATTGAGTTTGGCGTTAAGAGAGCGAGCTCCGACCCCCAGTAAAACAGCAGGAGTAACGTTAACTCTAGCCCCATAACATGACGCCACTGTACTTACTGTAGCCTACAGCAGTCAGTAAGTACAGTAAGTGGCGTCACGTTAACTCCAGAGTGTCCCTACTTAAGCTTAAGCTTAGTTTTCATTACATGTAGCAGCATTTAAATACAGTACTGCGAAACGCTCATCCCATAATACAAATGTTCGCATCGCATCCCATAATAGTATGATGATACTTGGGATGCCATTGCGAACATAGATGCGAACAGGTTAGCTAAAAGTTTAGCGTCACCAGCGAGGGGCCCCACCGTTGCGGTCGAGGTACATTTCGAAATCCCTCCAGGCCTGAAAATCTTTCTAGGGGAAACACTGCAGGAGGCGAGACATAACGCTGCAACGAACGCGGCTTTCACAGTCTGTGTTAAAGGGGCTATAGATTGAGACAGCTTTCCTGATTTCCCCTCCCCTGATCAGGTAACATAATGACTTTGGAAAAACAGTTAGCAAGCACGACTCCCATAAAGATATATAAAAAGTATACGGGTGCCTGGGTCGGAGGATACTAGTAGGTGACAGATGTCCCGGCACACGCGGTTTAAGAAAAAATATCTTATTTATTGTGGGCAAGCAAGGTGATGAACGTTTCGCCTAGAAGCCTTCTAGGCGAAACGTTCATCACCTTGCTTGTATAATAAGATATTTTTTCTTAAACCGTGTGTGCCGGGACATCTGTCACATAATGACTTTCCCACACTGAGAGGCTATGTTCAAGTGAGTGGATGTACCCGATGGAAGTCAGCAAAGGAGCTGTGGTGGTCATTGCTGAGGTGTCATATATCCTATGGAAAAAGAAAAGAAAATGCACATTCAATTTAGAGATGTAATTCCAAAACAAGTAGTGCAGTGCAAGTGCTTTAAGCTGTGTCAGCCCCACCTAATCGTGTTGTCCATACAGGAGCTGAGCACTCTGTTCCCTGTACTAGGGGAGAAATAAGCACTGGTTATGCTTAAAGAGTGGCCGTGCAGCTGGCAGACCGCCTGGCTCTCGGTCTTCTTCAGACAGCGGCTATCGTAAATACTCACAAGCCTGCAGAGAAGAAGGAAAATTAGTTTGGACTATTTATAGACTGGACAGACTACAGCTGAACTGACTACAAGCAGGCAATCCAATTTAACAACTTTAGAAAACAAATGATCAAAGTGATTACTGCTCTGGAGAAAATATAAATTAATCAAAGATATGAGTCATACCTGCTCTCGGCCACTGCAAAGTACTGCTTGTTTAGTGGATGGACGCTAACACAGTGAAGGCTCTTGGGGTTGAGGGTGTAGAGGGTGTGGAGGGACTCATGGGAGTTGCTGCAGAGAAATTAAAAACATTAAGAGATTAGAAGCAGCTTTGTACCAGTCTGGAAAACATTATGCATGTTTCTGACAATGTTGTTTATGATTAATAAAAAAAGAGAGCAGGCGGTTAGCACTCTTCATGCTTACTGACATTCAACATGATGAAGAGAGATGGTAAAGAATAGAGAAGTGCTGCATTTTTTAAATCATTAATACAACAGTTGAAGAAGATGGCAGTATGTTACCCTGGGGTGCGCCTATCCACAATGGCAACATCTCCACCAAATTGCCCGACAACTAGTGTCATACAGTCATGTGACAGGAAGTCAAAGGTTTTCAGGCCATCTTCAATAGAATACACCTGGTAGGAAGTAGAAAATGATTCAGATCAGCTGGTGAAGTAGGAATATCTTAAAACTGGAGTGGGTTTACAATTCATGCACGATTTTACATCAACTTAATGAGGACATGGAATGTTTTTTTAAACATCTCCACTGATTTATAAGTTTGTTGCAAAGCAGTAATGAGTAAGTCCAGAATATTTCAGCAAAATTAACAGATGTTGTGCTTGAGGGCGGCTGTTCCAACTACAGATTGTTTATTTTTTCTATATGCACACATCCAGGGAGAATCGAATTGAAAACCTTAACAAGCGTTAATGACCCATGCCAGCAGGCGGGGGAGGATTTCTCAATGCAGAAAATATATAGAGAATATATAGAGAAGGTAAACACTGTCCATCTGCTTATATTACGGAGATTGTAAACTGATGCAAAGTGGGTTGAAAATCGGCAAAGCCTTCCTTTAATTACACATAGCTGCATCAAGACTTGTTTGTGTAAAAACTGTTCCTGAAATGGAACCTGTACACCTGTGATGTCAGCCCCAGCAGAATGTCCAGCAACAAGTGATGTCACAGGTGTTTAACACCCATTTAGAATCCTACCCTTTTCTCCATACTGTATTTCTGCCCTGGGGGCCTGTATCTTATTATAATATATATAGGGGGGGGGGGGTTCATAATGATCATGAGCCCAAAATGTAAATTCATTACCCCCGCCCCCCCCCCCAAAAATAAAATAATAATAACACCGCGCTCTTCAAGTTAAAAGGTATTGGTTCAAACTGTACTTACTGGCTGAAATTATGATTATTATTATCATTATATATACAGTATATATATATTGTTACAGAGTGATATGTGATTGACATGTGATTGTCAGGGACCCCCTTGTTTAATTATAATATGTCAATTTACGTCTTTGCATCAGAGGATCAAACAGGAAGTGGGAGTGGCTTAGAGATTATATCCGTGGCATTTCAGGTGCGCAGGCCCCCCCCCCCCCCTCTCTGCCATGTTGGTCTGCTAGTCTGATCAGGAAGCCATGTATCGCTCCTGTTCCCCAGTGCTCTATAAAATAGGTTATACACATTCAATAGCTCCCATATTTTTATAGGAGATGTAAGAGGCTTTGATCCACGTCCCACCGTCAAAAAACGCAATTGACGAACATACTCGTCCTTGGCACTCTACGTTAGTATTTGAATTGACGAACATACTCGTCCTTGGCACTCAATGAGTTAAGAGATATCCTTGTCAGTGGATGGCTGTTAAACACTGTCTGAAATTAAAAGACTACAGTTACCTTAGCAGGGGGCAGCTTCCGCTTCACTGCTCCGCCGAGTCAGCTTTCTGAGGCACCACAGCTTCTTGCTCCTCCTCCTCCTCGCTGCCTCCGCCAGCGTTACTGCCCTCGCTGTCAGACGAGCTGGCAGGCTGCAGATGAATCTGGATAAGGAGAGATGAGTACGTATGAATTTTCTCATTAAAACATACTGATATCTTAAAACCGTAGGTCCCTGGCACATCTGTCACCAAGTATTGTAGTCGACAAATGTCGACAAAATGTGTAACCCCCCCCCAGACACACACACACACACACACACACACACACACAGTGTCTCACACTTGCAATTGCAACATTTCAATAGGAAGAAATTCACAAGTTGATGTACAGTTGTTTTGCTAATGAGTTCTACAACAACGGACATGACGCAGACTACCACAGACATCACAGATTTCGACCAAATGATCAATTATAGAAATGAGGATGATAAACGACAAAAGATCAACAGGCAGGTGAAAAATCTGTGGATAATACAGGATGAGACCTGAAGGGAGAGTAACTGCTAAATCGATAGCAAAGGAATCTATCAGATTCTGTTTCAATTTACAAATATGCATATTTCCCTACTAGTAAACAAAGTTAGCCGGTGTGACAGCCTAACTGGTCGCTCCACTATCCTGTCTCCATACAATATGCGTGCGTGTGATTGTTGTTTACTGTGCGTGTGATTGTTGTTTACTTCCTGCAGCAGCTGTTGTGCACTTCTGTCCGCATATTCAACAACTCCACAATGAAACACTGAAGTCTCCGGCGGATGAAAACTACCCTTCTTTGCTTTTTTACCATCTTTTAATCTCCACTGTGCCTGTCCAACAAATAAATAAACTTAGGCTGTCACACCAGGGCTAGAGTCAGACACTCACGCCTCGCGCCACTTGGCGCTAATGGAACTAGGTTCCATTGCCGTTGCCACCCAGTGACGCGGTTTGTTTACCAAAATACTGCTCGGCTGATCCCTCGTATAGCACTTGTCTTAGTGACAAGCAAGACAACAGTAAACGGACAGGTTTTGGCATTGAGTTTGGCGTTAAGAGAGCGAGCTCCGACCCCCAGTAAAACAGCAGGAGTAACGTTAACTCTAGCCCCATAACATGACGCCACTGTACTTACTGTAGCCTACAGCAGTCAGTAAGTACAGTAAGTGGCGTCACGTTAACTCCAGAGTGTCCCTACTTAAGCTTAAGCTTAGTTTTCATTACATGTAGCAGCATTTAAATACAGTACTGCGAAACGCTCATCCCATAATACAAATGTTCGCATCGCATCCCATAATAGTATGATGATACTTGGGATGCCATTGCGAACATAGATGCGAACAGGTTAGCTAAAAGTTTAGCGTCACCAGCGAGGGGCCCCACCGTTGCGGTCGAGGTACATTTCGAAATCCCTCCAGGCCTGAAAATCTTTCTAGGGGAAACACTGCAGGAGGCGAGACATAACGCTGCAACGAACGCGGCTTTCACAGTCTGTGTTAAAGGGGCTATAGATTGAGACAGCTTTCCTGATTTCCCCTCCCCTGATCAGGTAACATAATGACTTTGGAAAAACAGTTAGCAAGCACGACTCCCATAAAGATATATAAAAAGTATACGGGTGCCTGGGTCGGAGGATACTAGTAGGTGACAGATGTCCCGGCACACGCGGTTTAAGAAAAAATATCTTATTTATTGTGGGCAAGCAAGGTGATGAACGTTTCGCCTAGAAGCCTTCTAGGCGAAACGTTCATCACCTTGCTTGTATAATAAGATATTTTTTCTTAAACCGTGTGTGCCGGGACATCTGTCACATAATGACTTTCCCACACTGAGAGGCTATGTTCAAGTGAGTGGATGTACCCGATGGAAGTCAGCAAAGGAGCTGTGGTGGTCATTGCTGAGGTGTCATATATCCTATGGAAAAAGAAAAGAAAATGCACATTCAATTTAGAGATGTAATTCCAAAACAAGTAGTGCAGTGCAAGTGCTTTAAGCTGTGTCAGCCCCACCTAATCGTGTTGTCCATACAGGAGCTGAGCACTCTGTTCCCTGTACTAGGGGAGAAATAAGCACTGGTTATGCTTAAAGAGTGGCCGTGCAGCTGGCAGACCGCCTGGCTCTCGGTCTTCTTCAGACAGCGGCTATCGTAAATACTCACAAGCCTGCAGAGAAGAAGGAAAATTAGTTTGGACTATTTATAGACTGGACAGACTACAGCTGAACTGACTACAAGCAGGCAATCCAATTTAACAACTTTAGAAAACAAATGATCAAAGTGATTACTGCTCTGGAGAAAATATAAATTAATCAAAGATATGAGTCATACCTGCTCTCGGCCACTGCAAAGTACTGCTTGTTTAGTGGATGGACGCTAACACAGTGAAGGCTCTTGGGGTTGAGGGTGTAGAGGGTGTGGAGGGACTCATGGGAGTTGCTGCAGAGAAATTAAAAACATTAAGAGATTAGAAGCAGCTTTGTACCAGTCTGGAAAACATTATGCATGTTTCTGACAATGTTGTTTATGATTAATAAAAAAAGAGAGCAGGCGGTTAGCACTCTTCATGCTTACTGACATTCAACATGATGAAGAGAGATGGTAAAGAATAGAGAAGTGCTGCATTTTTTAAATCATTAATACAACAGTTGAAGAAGATGGCAGTATGTTACCCTGGGGTGCGCCTATCCACAATGGCAACATCTCCACCAAATTGCCCGACAACTAGTGTCATACAGTCATGTGACAGGAAGTCAAAGGTTTTCAGGCCATCTTCAATAGAATACACCTGGTAGGAAGTAGAAAATGATTCAGATCAGCTGGTGAAGTAGGAATATCTTAAAACTGGAGTGGGTTTACAATTCATGCACGATTTTACATCAACTTAATGAGGACATGGAATGTTTTTTTAAACATCTCCACTGATTTATAAGTTTGTTGCAAAGCAGTAATGAGTAAGTCCAGAATATTTCAGCAAAATTAACAGATGTTGTGCTTGAGGGCGGCTGTTCCAACTACAGATTGTTTATTTTTTCTATATGCACACATCCAGGGAGAATCGAATTGAAAACCTTAACAAGCGTTAATGACCCATGCCAGCAGGCGGGGGAGGATTTCTCAATGCAGAAAATATATAGAGAATATATAGAGAAGGTAAACACTGTCCATCTGCTTATATTACGGAGATTGTAAACTGATGCAAAGTGGGTTGAAAATCGGCAAAGCCTTCCTTTAATTACACATAGCTGCATCAAGACTTGTTTGTGTAAAAACTGTTCCTGAAATGGAACCTGTACACCTGTGATGTCAGCCCCAGCAGAATGTCCAGCAACAAGTGATGTCACAGGTGTTT
Source organism: Poromitra crassiceps (assembly GCF_964638095.1). NCBI lineage: Eukaryota > Metazoa > Chordata > Actinopteri > Beryciformes > Melamphaidae > Poromitra > Poromitra crassiceps. The sequence continues at coordinate 134,855 of NW_028152134.1, forward strand.
AACACCCATTTAGAATCCTACCCTTTTCTCCATACTGTATTTCTGCCCTGGGGGCCTGTATCTTATTATAATATATATAGGGGGGGGGGGTTCATAATGATCATGAGCCCAAAATGTAAATTCATTACCCCCGCCCCCCCCCCCAAAAATAAAATAATAATAACACCGCGCTCTTCAAGTTAAAAGGTATTGGTTCAAACTGTACTTACTGGCTGAAATTATGATTATTATTATCATTATATATACAGTATATATATATTGTTACAGAGTGATATGTGATTGACATGTGATTGTCAGGGACCCCCTTGTTTAATTATAATATGTCAATTTACGTCTTTGCATCAGAGGATCAAACAGGAAGTGGGAGTGGCTTAGAGATTATATCCGTGGCATTTCAGGTGCGCAGGCCCCCCCCCCCCCCTCTCTGCCATGTTGGTCTGCTAGTCTGATCAGGAAGCCATGTATCGCTCCTGTTCCCCAGTGCTCTATAAAATAGGTTATACACATTCAATAGCTCCCATATTTTTATAGGAGATGTAAGAGGCTTTGATCCACGTCCCACCGTCAAAAAACGCAATTGACGAACATACTCGTCCTTGGCACTCTACGTTAGTATTTGAATTGACGAACATACTCGTCCTTGGCACTCAATGAGTTAAGAGATATCCTTGTCAGTGGATGGCTGTTAAACACTGTCTGAAATTAAAAGACTACAGTTACCTTAGCAGGGGGCAGCTTCCGCTTCACTGCTCCGCCGAGTCAGCTTTCTGAGGCACCACAGCTTCTTGCTCCTCCTCCTCCTCGCTGCCTCCGCCAGCGTTACTGCCCTCGCTGTCAGACGAGCTGGCAGGCTGCAGATGAATCTGGATAAGGAGAGATGAGTACGTATGAATTTTCTCATTAAAACATACTGATATCTTAAAACCGTAGGTCCCTGGCACATCTGTCACCAAGTATTGTAGTCGACAAATGTCGACAAAATGTGTAACCCCCCCCCAGACACACACACACACACACACACACAGTGTCTCACACTTGCAATTGCAACATTTCAATAGGAAGAAATTCACAAGTTGATGTACAGTTGTTTTGCTAATGAGTTCTACAACAACGGACATGACGCAGACTACCACAGACATCACAGATTTCGACCAAATGATCAATTATAGAAATGAGGATGATAAACGACAAAAGATCAACAGGCAGGTGAAAAATCTGTGGATAATACAGGATGAGACCTGAAGGGAGAGTAACTGCTAAATCGATAGCAAAGGAATCTATCAGATTCTGTTTCAATTTACAAATATGCATATTTCCCTACTAGTAAACAAAGTTAGCCGGTGTGACAGCCTAACTGGTCGCTCCACTATCCTGTCTCCATACAATATGCGTGCGTGTGATTGTTGTTTACTGTGCGTGTGATTGTTGTTTACTTCCTGCAGCAGCTGTTGTGCACTTCTGTCCGCATATTCAACAACTCCACAATGAAACACTGAAGTCTCCGGCGGATGAAAACTACCCTTCTTTGCTTTTTTACCATCTTTTAATCTCCACTGTGCCTGTCCAACAAATAAATAAACTTAGGCTGTCACACCAGGGCTAGAGTCAGACACTCACGCCTCGCGCCACTTGGCGCTAATGGAACTAGGTTCCATTGCCGTTGCCACCCAGTGACGCGGTTTGTTTACCAAAATACTGCTCGGCTGATCCCTCGTATAGCACTTGTCTTAGTGACAAGCAAGACAACAGTAAACGGACAGGTTTTGGCATTGAGTTTGGCGTTAAGAGAGCGAGCTCCGACCCCCAGTAAAACAGCAGGAGTAACGTTAACTCTAGCCCCATAACATGACGCCACTGTACTTACTGTAGCCTACAGCAGTCAGTAAGTACAGTAAGTGGCGTCACGTTAACTCCAGAGTGTCCCTACTTAAGCTTAAGCTTAGTTTTCATTACATGTAGCAGCATTTAAATACAGTACTGCGAAACGCTCATCCCATAATACAAATGTTCGCATCGCATCCCATAATAGTATGATGATACTTGGGATGCCATTGCGAACATAGATGCGAACAGGTTAGCTAAAAGTTTAGCGTCACCAGCGAGGGGCCCCACCGTTGCGGTCGAGGTACATTTCGAAATCCCTCCAGGCCTGAAAATCTTTCTAGGGGAAACACTGCAGGAGGCGAGACATAACGCTGCAACGAACGCGGCTTTCACAGTCTGTGTTAAAGGGGCTATAGATTGAGACAGCTTTCCTGATTTCCCCTCCCCTGATCAGGTAACATAATGACTTTGGAAAAACAGTTAGCAAGCACGACTCCCATAAAGATATATAAAAAGTATACGGGTGCCTGGGTCGGAGGATACTAGTAGGTGACAGATGTCCCGGCACACGCGGTTTAAGAAAAAATATCTTATTTATTGTGGGCAAGCAAGGTGATGAACGTTTCGCCTAGAAGCCTTCTAGGCGAAACGTTCATCACCTTGCTTGTATAATAAGATATTTTTTCTTAAACCGTGTGTGCCGGGACATCTGTCACATAATGACTTTCCCACACTGAGAGGCTATGTTCAAGTGAGTGGATGTACCCGATGGAAGTCAGCAAAGGAGCTGTGGTGGTCATTGCTGAGGTGTCATATATCCTATGGAAAAAGAAAAGAAAATGCACATTCAATTTAGAGATGTAATTCCAAAACAAGTAGTGCAGTGCAAGTGCTTTAAGCTGTGTCAGCCCCACCTAATCGTGTTGTCCATACAGGAGCTGAGCACTCTGTTCCCTGTACTAGGGGAGAAATAAGCACTGGTTATGCTTAAAGAGTGGCCGTGCAGCTGGCAGACCGCCTGGCTCTCGGTCTTCTTCAGACAGCGGCTATCGTAAATACTCACAAGCCTGCAGAGAAGAAGGAAAATTAGTTTGGACTATTTATAGACTGGACAGACTACAGCTGAACTGACTACAAGCAGGCAATCCAATTTAACAACTTTAGAAAACAAATGATCAAAGTGATTACTGCTCTGGAGAAAATATAAATTAATCAAAGATATGAGTCATACCTGCTCTCGGCCACTGCAAAGTACTGCTTGTTTAGTGGATGGACGCTAACACAGTGAAGGCTCTTGGGGTTGAGGGTGTAGAGGGTGTGGAGGGACTCATGGGAGTTGCTGCAGAGAAATTAAAAACATTAAGAGATTAGAAGCAGCTTTGTACCAGTCTGGAAAACATTATGCATGTTTCTGACAATGTTGTTTATGATTAATAAAAAAAGAGAGCAGGCGGTTAGCACTCTTCATGCTTACTGACATTCAACATGATGAAGAGAGATGGTAAAGAATAGAGAAGTGCTGCATTTTTTAAATCATTAATACAACAGTTGAAGAAGATGGCAGTATGTTACCCTGGGGTGCGCCTATCCACAATGGCAACATCTCCACCAAATTGCCCGACAACTAGTGTCATACAGTCATGTGACAGGAAGTCAAAGGTTTTCAGGCCATCTTCAATAGAATACACCTGGTAGGAAGTAGAAAATGATTCAGATCAGCTGGTGAAGTAGGAATATCTTAAAACTGGAGTGGGTTTACAATTCATGCACGATTTTACATCAACTTAATGAGGACATGGAATGTTTTTTTAAACATCTCCACTGATTTATAAGTTTGTTGCAAAGCAGTAATGAGTAAGTCCAGAATATTTCAGCAAAATTAACAGATGTTGTGCTTGAGGGCGGCTGTTCCAACTACAGATTGTTTATTTTTTCTATATGCACACATCCAGGGAGAATCGAATTGAAAACCTTAACAAGCGTTAATGACCCATGCCAGCAGGCGGGGGAGGATTTCTCAATGCAGAAAATATATAGAGAATATATAGAGAAGGTAAACACTGTCCATCTGCTTATATTACGGAGATTGTAAACTGATGCAAAGTGGGTTGAAAATCGGCAAAGCCTTCCTTTAATTACACATAGCTGCATCAAGACTTGTTTGTGTAAAAACTGTTCCTGAAATGGAACCTGTACACCTGTGATGTCAGCCCCAGCAGAATGTCCAGCAACAAGTGATGTCACAGGTGTTTAACACCCATTTAGAATCCTACCCTTTTCTCCATACTGTATTTCTGCCCTGGGGGCCTGTATCTTATTATAATATATATAGGGGGGGGGGGGTTCATAATGATCATGAGCCCAAAATGTAAATTCATTACCCCCGCCCCCCCCCCCAAAAATAAAATAATAATAACACCGCGCTCTTCAAGTTAAAAGGTATTGGTTCAAACTGTACTTACTGGCTGAAATTATGATTATTATTATCATTATATATACAGTATATATATATTGTTACAGAGTGATATGTGATTGACATGTGATTGTCAGGGACCCCCTTGTTTAATTATAATATGTCAATTTACGTCTTTGCATCAGAGGATCAAACAGGAAGTGGGAGTGGCTTAGAGATTATATCCGTGGCATTTCAGGTGCGCAGGCCCCCCCCCCCCCTCTCTGCCATGTTGGTCTGCTAGTCTGATCAGGAAGCCATGTATCGCTCCTGTTCCCCAGTGCTCTATAAAATAGGTTATACACATTCAATAGCTCCCCCATATTTTTATAGGAGATGTAAGAGGCTTTGATCCACGTCCCACCGTCAAAAAACGCAATTGACGAACATACTCGTCCTTGGCACTCTACGTTAGTATTTGAATTGACGAACATACTCGTCCTTGGCACTCAATGAGTTAAGAGATATCCTTGTCAGTGGATGGCTGTTAAACACTGTCTGAAATTAAAAGACTACAGTTACCTTAGCAGGGGGCAGCTTCCGCTTCACTGCTCCGCCGAGTCAGCTTTCTGAGGCACCACAGCTTCTTGCTCCTCCTCCTCCTCGCTGCCTCCGCCAGCGTTACTGCCCTCGCTGTCAGACGAGCTGGCAGGCTGCAGATGAATCTGGATAAGGAGAGATGAGTACGTATGAATTTTCTCATTAAAACATACTGATATCTTAAAACCGTAGGTCCCTGGCACATCTGTCACCAAGTATTGTAGTCGACAAATGTCGACAAAATGTGTAACCCCCCCCCAGACACACACACACACACACACACACACACAGTGTCTCACACTTGCAATTGCAACATTTCAATAGGAAGAAATTCACAAGTTGATGTACAGTTGTTTTGCTAATGAGTTCTACAACAACGGACATGACGCAGACTACCACAGACATCACAGATTTCGACCAAATGATCAATTATAGAAATGAGGATGATAAACGACAAAAGATCAACAGGCAGGTGAAAAATCTGTGGATAATACAGGATGAGACCTGAAGGGAGAGTAACTGCTAAATCGATAGCAAAGGAATCTATCAGATTCTGTTTCAATTTACAAATATGCATATTTCCCTACTAGTAAACAAAGTTAGCCGGTGTGACAGCCTAACTGGTCGCTCCACTATCCTGTCTCCATACAATATGCGTGCGTGTGATTGTTGTTTACTGTGCGTGTGATTGTTGTTTACTTCCTGCAGCAGCTGTTGTGCACTTCTGTCCGCATATTCAACAACTCCACAATGAAACACTGAAGTCTCCGGCGGATGAAAACTACCCTTCTTTGCTTTTTTACCATCTTTTAATCTCCACTGTGCCTGTCCAACAAATAAATAAACTTAGGCTGTCACACCAGGGCTAGAGTCAGACACTCACGCCTCGCGCCACTTGGCGCTAATGGAACTAGGTTCCATTGCCGTTGCCACCCAGTGACGCGGTTTGTTTACCAAAATACTGCTCGGCTGATCCCTCGTATAGCACTTGTCTTAGTGACAAGCAAGACAACAGTAAACGGACAGGTTTTGGCATTGAGTTTGGCGTTAAGAGAGCGAGCTCCGACCCCCAGTAAAACAGCAGGAGTAACGTTAACTCTAGCCCCATAACATGACGCCACTGTACTTACTGTAGCCTACAGCAGTCAGTAAGTACAGTAAGTGGCGTCACGTTAACTCCAGAGTGTCCCTACTTAAGCTTAAGCTTAGTTTTCATTACATGTAGCAGCATTTAAATACAGTACTGCGAAACGCTCATCCCATAATACAAATGTTCGCATCGCATCCCATAATAGTATGATGATACTTGGGATGCCATTGCGAACATAGATGCGAACAGGTTAGCTAAAAGTTTAGCGTCACCAGCGAGGGGCCCCACCGTTGCGGTCGAGGTACATTTCGAAATCCCTCCAGGCCTGAAAATCTTTCTAGGGGAAACACTGCAGGAGGCGAGACATAACGCTGCAACGAACGCGGCTTTCACAGTCTGTGTTAAAGGGGCTATAGATTGAGACAGCTTTCCTGATTTCCCCTCCCCTGATCAGGTAACATAATGACTTTGGAAAAACAGTTAGCAAGCACGACTCCCATAAAGATATATAAAAAGTATACGGGTGCCTGGGTCGGAGGATACTAGTAGGTGACAGATGTCCCGGCACACGCGGTTTAAGAAAAAATATCTTATTTATTGTGGGCAAGCAAGGTGATGAACGTTTCGCCTAGAAGCCTTCTAGGCGAAACGTTCATCACCTTGCTTGTATAATAAGATATTTTTTCTTAAACCGTGTGTGCCGGGACATCTGTCACATAATGACTTTCCCACACTGAGAGGCTATGTTCAAGTGAGTGGATGTACCCGATGGAAGTCAGCAAAGGAGCTGTGGTGGTCATTGCTGAGGTGTCATATATCCTATGGAAAAAGAAAAGAAAATGCACATTCAATTTAGAGATGTAATTCCAAAACAAGTAGTGCAGTGCAAGTGCTTTAAGCTGTGTCAGCCCCACCTAATCGTGTTGTCCATACAGGAGCTGAGCACTCTGTTCCCTGTACTAGGGGAGAAATAAGCACTGGTTATGCTTAAAGAGTGGCCGTGCAGCTGGCAGACCGCCTGGCTCTCGGTCTTCTTCAGACAGCGGCTATCGTAAATACTCACAAGCCTGCAGAGAAGAAGGAAAATTAGTTTGGACTATTTATAGACTGGACAGACTACAGCTGAACTGACTACAAGCAGGCAATCCAATTTAACAACTTTAGAAAACAAATGATCAAAGTGATTACTGCTCTGGAGAAAATATAAATTAATCAAAGATATGAGTCATACCTGCTCTCGGCCACTGCAAAGTACTGCTTGTTTAGTGGATGGACGCTAACACAGTGAAGGCTCTTGGGGTTGAGGGTGTAGAGGGTGTGGAGGGACTCATGGGAGTTGCTGCAGAGAAATTAAAAACATTAAGAGATTAGAAGCAGCTTTGTACCAGTCTGGAAAACATTATGCATGTTTCTGACAATGTTGTTTATGATTAATAAAAAAAGAGAGCAGGCGGTTAGCACTCTTCATGCTTACTGACATTCAACATGATGAAGAGAGATGGTAAAGAATAGAGAAGTGCTGCATTTTTTAAATCATTAATACAACAGTTGAAGAAGATGGCAGTATGTTACCCTGGGGTGCGCCTATCCACAATGGCAACATCTCCACCAAATTGCCCGACAACTAGTGTCATACAGTCATGTGACAGGAAGTCAAAGGTTTTCAGGCCATCTTCAATAGAATACACCTGGTAGGAAGTAGAAAATGATTCAGATCAGCTGGTGAAGTAGGAATATCTTAAAACTGGAGTGGGTTTACAATTCATGCACGATTTTACATCAACTTAATGAGGACATGGAATGTTTTTTTAAACATCTCCACTGATTTATAAGTTTGTTGCAAAGCAGTAATGAGTAAGTCCAGAATATTTCAGCAAAATTAACAGATGTTGTGCTTGAGGGCGGCTGTTCCAACTACAGATTGTTTATTTTTTCTATATGCACACATCCAGGGAGAATCGAATTGAAAACCTTAACAAGCGTTAATGACCCATGCCAGCAGGCGGGGGAGGATTTCTCAATGCAGAAAATATATAGAGAATATATAGAGAAGGTAAACACTGTCCATCTGCTTATATTACGGAGATTGTAAACTGATGCAAAGTGGGTTGAAAATCGGCAAAGCCTTCCTTTAATTACACATAGCTGCATCAAGACTTGTTTGTGTAAAAACTGTTCCTGAAATGGAACCTGTACACCTGTGATGTCAGCCCCAGCAGAATGTCCAGCAACAAGTGATGTCACAGGTGTTTAACACCCATTTAGAATCCTACCCTTTTCTCCATACTGTATTTCTGCCCTGGGGGCCTGTATCTTATTATAATATATATAGGGGGGGGGGGTTCATAATGATCATGAGCCCAAAATGTAAATTCATTACCCCCGCCCCCCCCCCCAAAAATAAAATAATAATAACACCGCGCTCTTCAAGTTAAAAGGTATTGGTTCAAACTGTACTTACTGGCTGAAATTATGATTATTATTATCATTATATATACAGTATATATATATTGTTACAGAGTGATATGTGATTGACATGTGATTGTCAGGGACCCCCTTGTTTAATTATAATATGTCAATTTACGTCTTTGCATCAGAGGATCAAACAGGAAGTGGGAGTGGCTTAGAGATTATATCCGTGGCATTTCAGGTGCGCAGGCCCCCCCCCCCCCCTCTCTGCCATGTTGGTCTGCTAGTCTGATCAGGAAGCCATGTATCGCTCCTGTTCCCCAGTGCTCTATAAAATAGGTTATACACATTCAATAGCTCCCATATTTTTATAGGAGATGTAAGAGGCTTTGATCCACGTCCCACCGTCAAAAAACGCAATTGACGAACATACTCGTCCTTGGCACTCTACGTTAGTATTTGAATTGACGAACATACTCGTCCTTGGCACTCAATGAGTTAAGAGATATCCTTGTCAGTGGATGGCTGTTAAACACTGTCTGAAATTAAAAGACTACAGTTACCTTAGCAGGGGGCAGCTTCCGCTTCACTGCTCCGCCGAGTCAGCTTTCTGAGGCACCACAGCTTCTTGCTCCTCCTCCTCCTCGCTGCCTCCGCCAGCGTTACTGCCCTCGCTGTCAGACGAGCTGGCAGGCTGCAGATGAATCTGGATAAGGAGAGATGAGTACGTATGAATTTTCTCATTAAAACATACTGATATCTTAAAACCGTAGGTCCCTGGCACATCTGTCACCAAGTATTGTAGTCGACAAATGTCGACAAAATGTGTAACCCCCCCCCAGACACACACACACACACACACACACACACAGTGTCTCACACTTGCAATTGCAACATTTCAATAGGAAGAAATTCACAAGTTGATGTACAGTTGTTTTGCTAATGAGTTCTACAACAACGGACATGACGCAGACTACCACAGACATCACAGATTTCGACCAAATGATCAATTATAGAAATGAGGATGATAAACGACAAAAGATCAACAGGCAGGTGAAAAATCTGTGGATAATACAGGATGAGACCTGAAGGGAGAGTAACTGCTAAATCGATAGCAAAGGAATCTATCAGATTCTGTTTCAATTTACAAATATGCATATTTCCCTACTAGTAAACAAAGTTAGCCGGTGTGACAGCCTAACTGGTCGCTCCACTATCCTGTCTCCATACAATATGCGTGCGTGTGATTGTTGTTTACTGTGCGTGTGATTGTTGTTTACTTCCTGCAGCAGCTGTTGTGCACTTCTGTCCGCATATTCAACAACTCCACAATGAAACACTGAAGTCTCCGGCGGATGAAAACTACCCTTCTTTGCTTTTTTACCATCTTTTAATCTCCACTGTGCCTGTCCAACAAATAAATAAACTTAGGCTGTCACACCAGGGCTAGAGTCAGACACTCACGCCTCGCGCCACTTGGCGCTAATGGAACTAGGTTCCATTGCCGTTGCCACCCAGTGACGCGGTTTGTTTACCAAAATACTGCTCGGCTGATCCCTCGTATAGCACTTGTCTTAGTGACAAGCAAGACAACAGTAAACGGACAGGTTTTGGCATTGAGTTTGGCGTTAAGAGAGCGAGCTCCGACCCCCAGTAAAACAGCAGGAGTAACGTTAACTCTAGCCCCATAACATGACGCCACTGTACTTACTGTAGCCTACAGCAGTCAGTAAGTACAGTAAGTGGCGTCACGTTAACTCCAGAGTGTCCCTACTTAAGCTTAAGCTTAGTTTTCATTACATGTAGCAGCATTTAAATACAGTACTGCGAAACGCTCATCCCATAATACAAATGTTCGCATCGCATCCCATAATAGTATGATGATACTTGGGATGCCATTGCGAACATAGATGCGAACAGGTTAGCTAAAAGTTTAGCGTCACCAGCGAGGGGCCCCACCGTTGCGGTCGAGGTACATTTCGAAATCCCTCCAGGCCTGAAAATCTTTCTAGGGGAAACACTGCAGGAGGCGAGACATAACGCTGCAACGAACGCGGCTTTCACAGTCTGTGTTAAAGGGGCTATAGATTGAGACAGCTTTCCTGATTTCCCCTCCCCTGATCAGGTAACATAATGACTTTGGAAAAACAGTTAGCAAGCACGACTCCCATAAAGATATATAAAAAGTATACGGGTGCCTGGGTCGGAGGATACTAGTAGGTGACAGATGTCCCGGCACACGCGGTTTAAGAAAAAATATCTTATTTATTGTGGGCAAGCAAGGTGATGAACGTTTCGCCTAGAAGCCTTCTAGGCGAAACGTTCATCACCTTGCTTGTATAATAAGATATTTTTTCTTAAACCGTGTGTGCCGGGACATCTGTCACATAATGACTTTCCCACACTGAGAGGCTATGTTCAAGTGAGTGGATGTACCCGATGGAAGTCAGCAAAGGAGCTGTGGTGGTCATTGCTGAGGTGTCATATATCCTATGGAAAAAGAAAAGAAAATGCACATTCAATTTAGAGATGTAATTCCAAAACAAGTAGTGCAGTGCAAGTGCTTTAAGCTGTGTCAGCCCCACCTAATCGTGTTGTCCATACAGGAGCTGAGCACTCTGTTCCCTGTACTAGGGGAGAAATAAGCACTGGTTATGCTTAAAGAGTGGCCGTGCAGCTGGCAGACCGCCTGGCTCTCGGTCTTCTTCAGACAGCGGCTATCGTAAATACTCACAAGCCTGCAGAGAAGAAGGAAAATTAGTTTGGACTATTTATAGACTGGACAGACTACAGCTGAACTGACTACAAGCAGGCAATCCAATTTAACAACTTTAGAAAACAAATGATCAAAGTGATTACTGCTCTGGAGAAAATATAAATTAATCAAAGATATGAGTCATACCTGCTCTCGGCCACTGCAAAGTACTGCTTGTTTAGTGGATGGACGCTAACACAGTGAAGGCTCTTGGGGTTGAGGGTGTAGAGGGTGTGGAGGGACTCATGGGAGTTGCTGCAGAGAAATTAAAAACATTAAGAGATTAGAAGCAGCTTTGTACCAGTCTGGAAAACATTATGCATGTTTCTGACAATGTTGTTTATGATTAATAAAAAAAGAGAGCAGGCGGTTAGCACTCTTCATGCTTACTGACATTCAACATGATGAAGAGAGATGGTAAAGAATAGAGAAGTGCTGCATTTTTTAAATCATTAATACAACAGTTGAAGAAGATGGCAGTATGTTACCCTGGGGTGCGCCTATCCACAATGGCAACATCTCCACCAAATTGCCCGACAACTAGTGTCATACAGTCATGTGACAGGAAGTCAAAGGTTTTCAGGCCATCTTCAATAGAATACACCTGGTAGGAAGTAGAAAATGATTCAGATCAGCTGGTGAAGTAGGAATATCTTAAAACTGGAGTGGGTTTACAATTCATGCACGATTTTACATCAACTTAATGAGGACATGGAATGTTTTTTTAAACATCTCCACTGATTTATAAGTTTGTTGCAAAGCAGTAATGAGTAAGTCCAGAATATTTCAGCAAAATTAACAGATGTTGTGCTTGAGGGCGGCTGTTCCAACTACAGATTGTTTATTTTTTCTATATGCACACATCCAGGGAGAATCGAATTGAAAACCTTAACAAGCGTTAATGACCCATGCCAGCAGGCGGGGGAGGATTTCTCAATGCAGAAAATATATAGAGAATATATAGAGAAGGTAAACACTGTCCATCTGCTTATATTACGGAGATTGTAAACTGATGCAAAGTGGGTTGAAAATCGGCAAAGCCTTCCTTTAATTACACATAGCTGCATCAAGACTTGTTTGTGTAAAAACTGTTCCTGAAATGGAACCTGTACACCTGTGATGTCAGCCCCAGCAGAATGTCCAGCAACAAGTGATGTCACAGGTGTTTAACACCCATTTAGAATCCTACCCTTTTCTCCATACTGTATTTCTGCCCTGGGGGCCTGTATCTTATTATAATATATATAGGGGGGGGGGGTTCATAATGATCATGAGCCCAAAATGTAAATTCATTACCCCCGCCCCCCCCCCCAAAAATAAAATAATAATAACACCGCGCTCTTCAAGTTAAAAGGTATTGGTTCAAACTGTACTTACTGGCTGAAATTATGATTATTATTATCATTATATATACAGTATATATATATTGTTACAGAGTGATATGTGATTGACATGTGATTGTCAGGGACCCCCTTGTTTAATTATAATATGTCAATTTACGTCTTTGCATCAGAGGATCAAACAGGAAGTGGGAGTGGCTTAGAGATTATATCCGTGGCATTTCAGGTGCGCAGGCCCCCCCCCCCCCCTCTCTGCCATGTTGGTCTGCTAGTCTGATCAGGAAGCCATGTATCGCTCCTGTTCCCCAGTGCTCTATAAAATAGGTTATACACATTCAATAGCTCCCATATTTTTATAGGAGATGTAAGAGGCTTTGATCCACGTCCCACCGTCAAAAAACGCAATTGACGAACATACTCGTCCTTGGCACTCTACGTTAGTATTTGAATTGACGAACATACTCGTCCTTGGCACTCAATGAGTTAAGAGATATCCTTGTCAGTGGATGGCTGTTAAACACTGTCTGAAATTAAAAGACTACAGTTACCTTAGCAGGGGGCAGCTTCCGCTTCACTGCTCCGCCGAGTCAGCTTTCTGAGGCACCACAGCTTCTTGCTCCTCCTCCTCCTCGCTGCCTCCGCCAGCGTTACTGCCCTCGCTGTCAGACGAGCTGGCAGGCTGCAGATGAATCTGGATAAGGAGAGATGAGTACGTATGAATTTTCTCATTAAAACATACTGATATCTTAAAACCGTAGGTCCCTGGCACATCTGTCACCAAGTATTGTAGTCGACAAATGTCGACAAAATGTGTAACCCCCCCCCAGACACACACACACACACACACACACACACAGTGTCTCACACTTGCAATTGCAACATTTCAATAGGAAGAAATTCACAAGTTGATGTACAGTTGTTTTGCTAATGAGTTCTACAACAACGGACATGACGCAGACTACCACAGACATCACAGATTTCGACCAAATGATCAATTATAGAAATGAGGATGATAAACGACAAAAGATCAACAGGCAGGTGAAAAATCTGTGGATAATACAGGATGAGACCTGAAGGGAGAGTAACTGCTAAATCGATAGCAAAGGAATCTATCAGATTCTGTTTCAATTTACAAATATGCATATTTCCCTACTAGTAAACAAAGTTAGCCGGTGTGACAGCCTAACTGGTCGCTCCACTATCCTGTCTCCATACAATATGCGTGCGTGTGATTGTTGTTTACTGTGCGTGTGATTGTTGTTTACTTCCTGCAGCAGCTGTTGTGCACTTCTGTCCGCATATTCAACAACTCCACAATGAAACACTGAAGTCTCCGGCGGATGAAAACTACCCTTCTTTGCTTTTTTACCATCTTTTAATCTCCACTGTGCCTGTCCAACAAATAAATAAACTTAGGCTGTCACACCAGGGCTAGAGTCAGACACTCACAGCCTCGCGCCACTTGGCGCTAATGGAACTAGGTTCCATTGCCGTTGCCACCCAGTGACGCGGTTTGTTTACCAAAATACTGCTCGGCTGATCCCTCGTATAGCACTTGTCTTAGTGACAAGCAAGACAACAGTAAACGGACAGGTTTTGGCATTGAGTTTGGCGTTAAGAGAGCGAGCTCCGACCCCCAGTAAAACAGCAGGAGTAACGTTAACTCTAGCCCCATAACATGACGCCACTGTACTTACTGTAGCCTACAGCAGTCAGTAAGTACAGTAAGTGGCGTCACGTTAACTCCAGAGTGTCCCTACTTAAGCTTAAGCTTAGTTTTCATTACATGTAGCAGCATTTAAATACAGTACTGCGAAACGCTCATCCCATAATACAAATGTTCGCATCGCATCCCATAATAGTATGATGATACTTGGGATGCCATTGCGAACATAGATGCGAACAGGTTAGCTAAAAGTTTAGCGTCACCAGCGAGGGGCCCCACCGTTGCGGTCGAGGTACATTTCGAAATCCCTCCAGGCCTGAAAATCTTTCTAGGGGAAACACTGCAGGAGGCGAGACATAACGCTGCAACGAACGCGGCTTTCACAGTCTGTGTTAAAGGGGCTATAGATTGAGACAGCTTTCCTGATTTCCCCTCCCCTGATCAGGTAACATAATGACTTTGGAAAAACAGTTAGCAAGCACGACTCCCATAAAGATATATAAAAAGTATACGGGTGCCTGGGTCGGAGGATACTAGTAGGTGACAGATGTCCCGGCACACGCGGTTTAAGAAAAAATATCTTATTTATTGTGGGCAAGCAAGGTGATGAACGTTTCGCCTAGAAGCCTTCTAGGCGAAACGTTCATCACCTTGCTTGTATAATAAGATATTTTTTCTTAAACCGTGTGTGCCGGGACATCTGTCACATAATGACTTTCCCACACTGAGAGGCTATGTTCAAGTGAGTGGATGTACCCGATGGAAGTCAGCAAAGGAGCTGTGGTGGTCATTGCTGAGGTGTCATATATCCTATGGAAAAAGAAAAGAAAATGCACATTCAATTTAGAGATGTAATTCCAAAACAAGTAGTGCAGTGCAAGTGCTTTAAGCTGTGTCAGCCCCACCTAATCGTGTTGTCCATACAGGAGCTGAGCACTCTGTTCCCTGTACTAGGGGAGAAATAAGCACTGGTTATGCTTAAAGAGTGGCCGTGCAGCTGGCAGACCGCCTGGCTCTCGGTCTTCTTCAGACAGCGGCTATCGTAAATACTCACAAGCCTGCAGAGAAGAAGGAAAATTAGTTTGGACTATTTATAGACTGGACAGACTACAGCTGAACTGACTACAAGCAGGCAATCCAATTTAACAACTTTAGAAAACAAATGATCAAAGTGATTACTGCTCTGGAGAAAATATAAATTAATCAAAGATATGAGTCATACCTGCTCTCGGCCACTGCAAAGTACTGCTTGTTTAGTGGATGGACGCTAACACAGTGAAGGCTCTTGGGGTTGAGGGTGTAGAGGGTGTGGAGGGACTCATGGGAGTTGCTGCAGAGAAATTAAAAACATTAAGAGATTAGAAGCAGCTTTGTACCAGTCTGGAAAACATTATGCATGTTTCTGACAATGTTGTTTATGATTAATAAAAAAAGAGAGCAGGCGGTTAGCACTCTTCATGCTTACTGACATTCAACATGATGAAGAGAGATGGTAAAGAATAGAGAAGTGCTGCATTTTTTAAATCATTAATACAACAGTTGAAGAAGATGGCAGTATGTTACCCTGGGGTGCGCCTATCCACAATGGCAACATCTCCACCAAATTGCCCGACAACTAGTGTCATACAGTCATGTGACAGGAAGTCAAAGGTTTTCAGGCCATCTTCAATAGAATACACCTGGTAGGAAGTAGAAAATGATTCAGATCAGCTGGTGAAGTAGGAATATCTTAAAACTGGAGTGGGTTTACAATTCATGCACGATTTTACATCAACTTAATGAGGACATGGAATGTTTTTTTAAACATCTCCACTGATTTATAAGTTTGTTGCAAAGCAGTAATGAGTAAGTCCAGAATATTTCAGCAAAATTAACAGATGTTGTGCTTGAGGGCGGCTGTTCCAACTACAGATTGTTTATTTTTTCTATATGCACACATCCAGGGAGAATCGAATTGAAAACCTTAACAAGCGTTAATGACCCATGCCAGCAGGCGGGGGAGGATTTCTCAATGCAGAAAATATATAGAGAATATATAGAGAAGGTAAACACTGTCCATCTGCTTATATTACGGAGATTGTAAACTGATGCAAAGTGGGTTGAAAATCGGCAAAGCCTTCCTTTAATTACACATAGCTGCATCAAGACTTGTTTGTGTAAAAACTGTTCCTGAAATGGAACCTGTACACCTGTGATGTCAGCCCCAGCAGAATGTCCAGCAACAAGTGATGTCACAGGTGTTTAACACCCATTTAGAATCCTACCCTTTTCTCCATACTGTATTTCTGCCCTGGGGGCCTGTATCTTATTATAATATATATAGGGGGGGGGGGTTCATAATGATCATGAGCCCAAAATGTAAATTCATTACCCCCGCCCCCCCCCCCAAAAATAAAATAATAATAACACCGCGCTCTTCAAGTTAAAAGGTATTGGTTCAAACTGTACTTACTGGCTGAAATTATGATTATTATTATCATTATATATACAGTATATATATATTGTTACAGAGTGATATGTGATTGACATGTGATTGTCAGGGACCCCCTTGTTTAATTATAATATGTCAATTTACGTCTTTGCATCAGAGGATCAAACAGGAAGTGGGAGTGGCTTAGAGATTATATCCGTGGCATTTCAGGTGCGCAGGCCCCCCCCCCCCCCTCTCTGCCATGTTGGTCTGCTAGTCTGATCAGGAAGCCATGTATCGCTCCTGTTCCCCAGTGCTCTATAAAATAGGTTATACACATTCAATAGCTCCCATATTTTTATAGGAGATGTAAGAGGCTTTGATCCACGTCCCACCGTCAAAAAACGCAATTGACGAACATACTCGTCCTTGGCACTCTACGTTAGTATTTGAATTGACGAACATACTCGTCCTTGGCACTCAATGAGTTAAGAGATATCCTTGTCAGTGGATGGCTGTTAAACACTGTCTGAAATTAAAAGACTACAGTTACCTTAGCAGGGGGCAGCTTCCGCTTCACTGCTCCGCCGAGTCAGCTTTCTGAGGCACCACAGCTTCTTGCTCCTCCTCCTCCTCGCTGCCTCCGCCAGCGTTACTGCCCTCGCTGTCAGACGAGCTGGCAGGCTGCAGATGAATCTGGATAAGGAGAGATGAGTACGTATGAATTTTCTCATTAAAACATACTGATATCTTAAAACCGTAGGTCCCTGGCACATCTGTCACCAAGTATTGTAGTCGACAAATGTCGACAAAATGTGTAACCCCCCCCCAGACACACACACACACACACACACACACACAGTGTCTCACACTTGCAATTGCAACATTTCAATAGGAAGAAATTCACAAGTTGATGTACAGTTGTTTTGCTAATGAGTTCTACAACAACGGACATGACGCAGACTACCACAGACATCACAGATTTCGACCAAATGATCAATTATAGAAATGAGGATGATAAACGACAAAAGATCAACAGGCAGGTGAAAAATCTGTGGATAATACAGGATGAGACCTGAAGGGAGAGTAACTGCTAAATCGATAGCAAAGGAATCTATCAGATTCTGTTTCAATTTACAAATATGCATATTTCCCTACTAGTAAACAAAGTTAGCCGGTGTGACAGCCTAACTGGTCGCTCCACTATCCTGTCTCCATACAATATGCGTGCGTGTGATTGTTGTTTACTGTGCGTGTGATTGTTGTTTACTTCCTGCAGCAGCTGTTGTGCACTTCTGTCCGCATATTCAACAACTCCACAATGAAACACTGAAGTCTCCGGCGGATGAAAACTACCCTTCTTTGCTTTTTTACCATCTTTTAATCTCCACTGTGCCTGTCCAACAAATAAATAAACTTAGGCTGTCACACCAGGGCTAGAGTCAGACACTCACGCCTCGCGCCACTTGGCGCTAATGGAACTAGGTTCCATTGCCGTTGCCACCCAGTGACGCGGTTTGTTTACCAAAATACTGCTCGGCTGATCCCTCGTATAGCACTTGTCTTAGTGACAAGCAAGACAACAGTAAACGGACAGGTTTTGGCATTGAGTTTGGCGTTAAGAGAGCGAGCTCCGACCCCCAGTAAAACAGCAGGAGTAACGTTAACTCTAGCCCCATAACATGACGCCACTGTACTTACTGTAGCCTACAGCAGTCAGTAAGTACAGTAAGTGGCGTCACGTTAACTCCAGAGTGTCCCTACTTAAGCTTAAGCTTAGTTTTCATTACATGTAGCAGCATTTAAATACAGTACTGCGAAACGCTCATCCCATAATACAAATGTTCGCATCGCATCCCATAATAGTATGATGATACTTGGGATGCCATTGCGAACATAGATGCGAACAGGTTAGCTAAAAGTTTAGCGTCACCAGCGAGGGGCCCCACCGTTGCGGTCGAGGTACATTTCGAAATCCCTCCAGGCCTGAAAATCTTTCTAGGGGAAACACTGCAGGAGGCGAGACATAACGCTGCAACGAACGCGGCTTTCACAGTCTGTGTTAAAGGGGCTATAGATTGAGACAGCTTTCCTGATTTCCCCTCCCCTGATCAGGTAACATAATGACTTTGGAAAAACAGTTAGCAAGCACGACTCCCATAAAGATATATAAAAAGTATACGGGTGCCTGGGTCGGAGGATACTAGTAGGTGACAGATGTCCCGGCACACGCGGTTTAAGAAAAAATATCTTATTTATTGTGGGCAAGCAAGGTGATGAACGTTTCGCCTAGAAGCCTTCTAGGCGAAACGTTCATCACCTTGCTTGTATAATAAGATATTTTTTCTTAAACCGTGTGTGCCGGGACATCTGTCACATAATGACTTTCCCACACTGAGAGGCTATGTTCAAGTGAGTGGATGTACCCGATGGAAGTCAGCAAAGGAGCTGTGGTGGTCATTGCTGAGGTGTCATATATCCTATGGAAAAAGAAAAGAAAATGCACATTCAATTTAGAGATGTAATTCCAAAACAAGTAGTGCAGTGCAAGTGCTTTAAGCTGTGTCAGCCCCACCTAATCGTGTTGTCCATACAGGAGCTGAGCACTCTGTTCCCTGTACTAGGGGAGAAATAAGCACTGGTTATGCTTAAAGAGTGGCCGTGCAGCTGGCAGACCGCCTGGCTCTCGGTCTTCTTCAGACAGCGGCTATCGTAAATACTCACAAGCCTGCAGAGAAGAAGGAAAATTAGTTTGGACTATTTATAGACTGGACAGACTACAGCTGAACTGACTACAAGCAGGCAATCCAATTTAACAACTTTAGAAAACAAATGATCAAAGTGATTACTGCTCTGGAGAAAATATAAATTAATCAAAGATATGAGTCATACCTGCTCTCGGCCACTGCAAAGTACTGCTTGTTTAGTGGATGGACGCTAACACAGTGAAGGCTCTTGGGGTTGAGGGTGTAGAGGGTGTGGAGGGACTCATGGGAGTTGCTGCAGAGAAATTAAAAACATTAAGAGATTAGAAGCAGCTTTGTACCAGTCTGGAAAACATTATGCATGTTTCTGACAATGTTGTTTATGATTAATAAAAAAAGAGAGCAGGCGGTTAGCACTCTTCATGCTTACTGACATTCAACATGATGAAGAGAGATGGTAAAGAATAGAGAAGTGCTGCATTTTTTAAATCATTAATACAACAGTTGAAGAAGATGGCAGTATGTTACCCTGGGGTGCGCCTATCCACAATGGCAACATCTCCACCAAATTGCCCGACAACTAGTGTCATACAGTCATGTGACAGGAAGTCAAAGGTTTTCAGGCCATCTTCAATAGAATACACCTGGTAGGAAGTAGAAAATGATTCAGATCAGCTGGTGAAGTAGGAATATCTTAAAACTGGAGTGGGTTTACAATTCATGCACGATTTTACATCAACTTAATGAGGACATGGAATGTTTTTTTAAACATCTCCACTGATTTATAAGTTTGTTGCAAAGCAGTAATGAGTAAGTCCAGAATATTTCAGCAAAATTAACAGATGTTGTGCTTGAGGGCGGCTGTTCCAACTACAGATTGTTTATTTTTTCTATATGCACACATCCAGGGAGAATCGAATTGAAAACCTTAACAAGCGTTAATGACCCATGCCAGCAGGCGGGGGAGGATTTCTCAATGCAGAAAATATATAGAGAATATATAGAGAAGGTAAACACTGTCCATCTGCTTATATTACGGAGATTGTAAACTGATGCAAAGTGGGTTGAAAATCGGCAAAGCCTTCCTTTAATTACACATAGCTGCATCAAGACTTGTTTGTGTAAAAACTGTTCCTGAAATGGAACCTGTACACCTGTGATGTCAGCCCCAGCAGAATGTCCAGCAACAAGTGATGTCACAGGTGTTTAACACCCATTTAGAATCCTACCCTTTTCTCCATACTGTATTTCTGCCCTGGGGGCCTGTATCTTATTATAATATATATAGGGGGGGGGGGTTCATAATGATCATGAGCCCAAAATGTAAATTCATTACCCCCGCCCCCCCCCCCAAAAATAAAATAATAATAACACCGCGCTCTTCAAGTTAAAAGGTATTGGTTCAAACTGTACTTACTGGCTGAAATTATGATTATTATTATCATTATATATACAGTATATATATATTGTTACAGAGTGATATGTGATTGACATGTGATTGTCAGGGACCCCCTTGTTTAATTATAATATGTCAATTTACGTCTTTGCATCAGAGGATCAAACAGGAAGTGGGAGTGGCTTAGAGATTATATCCGTGGCATTTCAGGTGCGCAGGCCCCCCCCCCCCCCTCTCTGCCATGTTGGTCTGCTAGTCTGATCAGGAAGCCATGTATCGCTCCTGTTCCCCAGTGCTCTATAAAATAGGTTATACACATTCAATAGCTCCCATATTTTTATAGGAGATGTAAGAGGCTTTGATCCACGTCCCACCGTCAAAAAACGCAATTGACGAACATACTCGTCCTTGGCACTCTACGTTAGTATTTGAATTGACGAACATACTCGTCCTTGGCACTCAATGAGTTAAGAGATATCCTTGTCAGTGGATGGCTGTTAAACACTGTCTGAAATTAAAAGACTACAGTTACCTTAGCAGGGGGCAGCTTCCGCTTCACTGCTCCGCCGAGTCAGCTTTCTGAGGCACCACAGCTTCTTGCTCCTCCTCCTCCTCGCTGCCTCCGCCAGCGTTACTGCCCTCGCTGTCAGACGAGCTGGCAGGCTGCAGATGAATCTGGATAAGGAGAGATGAGTACGTATGAATTTTCTCATTAAAACATACTGATATCTTAAAACCGTAGGTCCCTGGCACATCTGTCACCAAGTATTGTAGTCGACAAATGTCGACAAAATGTGTAACCCCCCCCCAGACACACACACACACACACACACACACACAGTGTCTCACACTTGCAATTGCAACATTTCAATAGGAAGAAATTCACAAGTTGATGTACAGTTGTTTTGCTAATGAGTTCTACAACAACGGACATGACGCAGACTACCACAGACATCACAGATTTCGACCAAATGATCAATTATAGAAATGAGGATGATAAACGACAAAAGATCAACAGGCAGGTGAAAAATCTGTGGATAATACAGGATGAGACCTGAAGGGAGAGTAACTGCTAAATCGATAGCAAAGGAATCTATCAGATTCTGTTTCAATTTACAAATATGCATATTTCCCTACTAGTAAACAAAGTTAGCCGGTGTGACAGCCTAACTGGTCGCTCCACTATCCTGTCTCCATACAATATGCGTGCGTGTGATTGTTGTTTACTGTGCGTGTGATTGTTGTTTACTTCCTGCAGCAGCTGTTGTGCACTTCTGTCCGCATATTCAACAACTCCACAATGAAACACTGAAGTCTCCGGCGGATGAAAACTACCCTTCTTTGCTTTTTTACCATCTTTTAATCTCCACTGTGCCTGTCCAACAAATAAATAAACTTAGGCTGTCACACCAGGGCTAGAGTCAGACACTCACAGCCTCGCGCCACTTGGCGCTAATGGAACTAGGTTCCATTGCCGTTGCCACCCAGTGACGCGGTTTGTTTACCAAAATACTGCTCGGCTGATCCCTCGTATAGCACTTGTCTTAGTGACAAGCAAGACAACAGTAAACGGACAGGTTTTGGCATTGAGTTTGGCGTTAAGAGAGCGAGCTCCGACCCCCAGTAAAACAGCAGGAGTAACGTTAACTCTAGCCCCATAACATGACGCCACTGTACTTACTGTAGCCTACAGCAGTCAGTAAGTACAGTAAGTGGCGTCACGTTAACTCCAGAGTGTCCCTACTTAAGCTTAAGCTTAGTTTTCATTACATGTAGCAGCATTTAAATACAGTACTGCGAAACGCTCATCCCATAATACAAATGTTCGCATCGCATCCCATAATAGTATGATGATACTTGGGATGCCATTGCGAACATAGATGCGAACAGGTTAGCTAAAAGTTTAGCGTCACCAGCGAGGGGCCCCACCGTTGCGGTCGAGGTACATTTCGAAATCCCTCCAGGCCTGAAAATCTTTCTAGGGGAAACACTGCAGGAGGCGAGACATAACGCTGCAACGAACGCGGCTTTCACAGTCTGTGTTAAAGGGGCTATAGATTGAGACAGCTTTCCTGATTTCCCCTCCCCTGATCAGGTAACATAATGACTTTGGAAAAACAGTTAGCAAGCACGACTCCCATAAAGATATATAAAAAGTATACGGGTGCCTGGGTCGGAGGATACTAGTAGGTGACAGATGTCCCGGCACACGCGGTTTAAGAAAAAATATCTTATTTATTGTGGGCAAGCAAGGTGATGAACGTTTCGCCTAGAAGCCTTCTAGGCGAAACGTTCATCACCTTGCTTGTATAATAAGATATTTTTTCTTAAACCGTGTGTGCCGGGACATCTGTCACATAATGACTTTCCCACACTGAGAGGCTATGTTCAAGTGAGTGGATGTACCCGATGGAAGTCAGCAAAGGAGCTGTGGTGGTCATTGCTGAGGTGTCATATATCCTATGGAAAAAGAAAAGAAAATGCACATTCAATTTAGAGATGTAATTCCAAAACAAGTAGTGCAGTGCAAGTGCTTTAAGCTGTGTCAGCCCCACCTAATCGTGTTGTCCATACAGGAGCTGAGCACTCTGTTCCCTGTACTAGGGGAGAAATAAGCACTGGTTATGCTTAAAGAGTGGCCGTGCAGCTGGCAGACCGCCTGGCTCTCGGTCTTCTTCAGACAGCGGCTATCGTAAATACTCACAAGCCTGCAGAGAAGAAGGAAAATTAGTTTGGACTATTTATAGACTGGACAGACTACAGCTGAACTGACTACAAGCAGGCAATCCAATTTAACAACTTTAGAAAACAAATGATCAAAGTGATTACTGCTCTGGAGAAAATATAAATTAATCAAAGATATGAGTCATACCTGCTCTCGGCCACTGCAAAGTACTGCTTGTTTAGTGGATGGACGCTAACACAGTGAAGGCTCTTGGGGTTGAGGGTGTAGAGGGTGTGGAGGGACTCATGGGAGTTGCTGCAGAGAAATTAAAAACATTAAGAGATTAGAAGCAGCTTTGTACCAGTCTGGAAAACATTATGCATGTTTCTGACAATGTTGTTTATGATTAATAAAAAAAGAGAGCAGGCGGTTAGCACTCTTCATGCTTACTGACATTCAACATGATGAAGAGAGATGGTAAAGAATAGAGAAGTGCTGCATTTTTTAAATCATTAATACAACAGTTGAAGAAGATGGCAGTATGTTACCCTGGGGTGCGCCTATCCACAATGGCAACATCTCCACCAAATTGCCCGACAACTAGTGTCATACAGTCATGTGACAGGAAGTCAAAGGTTTTCAGGCCATCTTCAATAGAATACACCTGGTAGGAAGTAGAAAATGATTCAGATCAGCTGGTGAAGTAGGAATATCTTAAAACTGGAGTGGGTTTACAATTCATGCACGATTTTACATCAACTTAATGAGGACATGGAATGTTTTTTTAAACATCTCCACTGATTTATAAGTTTGTTGCAAAGCAGTAATGAGTAAGTCCAGAATATTTCAGCAAAATTAACAGATGTTGTGCTTGAGGGCGGCTGTTCCAACTACAGATTGTTTATTTTTTCTATATGCACACATCCAGGGAGAATCGAATTGAAAACCTTAACAAGCGTTAATGACCCATGCCAGCAGGCGGGGGAGGATTTCTCAATGCAGAAAATATATAGAGAATATATAGAGAAGGTAAACACTGTCCATCTGCTTATATTACGGAGATTGTAAACTGATGCAAAGTGGGTTGAAAATCGGCAAAGCCTTCCTTTAATTACACATAGCTGCATCAAGACTTGTTTGTGTAAAAACTGTTCCTGAAATGGAACCTGTACACCTGTGATGTCAGCCCCAGCAGAATGTCCAGCAACAAGTGATGTCACAGGTGTTTAACACCCATTTAGAATCCTACCCTTTTCTCCATACTGTATTTCTGCCCTGGGGGCCTGTATCTTATTATAATATATATAGGGGGGGGGGGTTCATAATGATCATGAGCCCAAAATGTAAATTCATTACCCCCGCCCCCCCCCCCAAAAATAAAATAATAATAACACCGCGCTCTTCAAGTTAAAAGGTATTGGTTCAAACTGTACTTACTGGCTGAAATTATGATTATTATTATCATTATATATACAGTATATATATATTGTTACAGAGTGATATGTGATTGACATGTGATTGTCAGGGACCCCCTTGTTTAATTATAATATGTCAATTTACGTCTTTGCATCAGAGGATCAAACAGGAAGTGGGAGTGGCTTAGAGATTATATCCGTGGCATTTCAGGTGCGCAGGCCCCCCCCCCCCCCTCTCTGCCATGTTGGTCTGCTAGTCTGATCAGGAAGCCATGTATCGCTCCTGTTCCCCAGTGCTCTATAAAATAGGTTATACACATTCAATAGCTCCCATATTTTTATAGGAGATGTAAGAGGCTTTGATCCACGTCCCACCGTCAAAAAACGCAATTGACGAACATACTCGTCCTTGGCACTCTACGTTAGTATTTGAATTGACGAACATACTCGTCCTTGGCACTCAATGAGTTAAGAGATATCCTTGTCAGTGGATGGCTGTTAAACACTGTCTGAAATTAAAAGACTACAGTTACCTTAGCAGGGGGCAGCTTCCGCTTCACTGCTCCGCCGAGTCAGCTTTCTGAGGCACCACAGCTTCTTGCTCCTCCTCCTCCTCGCTGCCTCCGCCAGCGTTACTGCCCTCGCTGTCAGACGAGCTGGCAGGCTGCAGATGAATCTGGATAAGGAGAGATGAGTACGTATGAATTTTCTCATTAAAACATACTGATATCTTAAAACCGTAGGTCCCTGGCACATCTGTCACCAAGTATTGTAGTCGACAAATGTCGACAAAATGTGTAACCCCCCCCCAGACACACACACACACACACACACACACACAGTGTCTCACACTTGCAATTGCAACATTTCAATAGGAAGAAATTCACAAGTTGATGTACAGTTGTTTTGCTAATGAGTTCTACAACAACGGACATGACGCAGACTACCACAGACATCACAGATTTCGACCAAATGATCAATTATAGAAATGAGGATGATAAACGACAAAAGATCAACAGGCAGGTGAAAAATCTGTGGATAATACAGGATGAGACCTGAAGGGAGAGTAACTGCTAAATCGATAGCAAAGGAATCTATCAGATTCTGTTTCAATTTACAAATATGCATATTTCCCTACTAGTAAACAAAGTTAGCCGGTGTGACAGCCTAACTGGTCGCTCCACTATCCTGTCTCCATACAATATGCGTGCGTGTGATTGTTGTTTACTGTGCGTGTGATTGTTGTTTACTTCCTGCAGCAGCTGTTGTGCACTTCTGTCCGCATATTCAACAACTCCACAATGAAACACTGAAGTCTCCGGCGGATGAAAACTACCCTTCTTTGCTTTTTTACCATCTTTTAATCTCCACTGTGCCTGTCCAACAAATAAATAAACTTAGGCTGTCACACCAGGGCTAGAGTCAGACACTCACGCCTCGCGCCACTTGGCGCTAATGGAACTAGGTTCCATTGCCGTTGCCACCCAGTGACGCGGTTTGTTTACCAAAATACTGCTCGGCTGATCCCTCGTATAGCACTTGTCTTAGTGACAAGCAAGACAACAGTAAACGGACAGGTTTTGGCATTGAGTTTGGCGTTAAGAGAGCGAGCTCCGACCCCCAGTAAAACAGCAGGAGTAACGTTAACTCTAGCCCCATAACATGACGCCACTGTACTTACTGTAGCCTACAGCAGTCAGTAAGTACAGTAAGTGGCGTCACGTTAACTCCAGAGTGTCCCTACTTAAGCTTAAGCTTAGTTTTCATTACATGTAGCAGCATTTAAATACAGTACTGCGAAACGCTCATCCCATAATACAAATGTTCGCATCGCATCCCATAATAGTATGATGATACTTGGGATGCCATTGCGAACATAGATGCGAACAGGTTAGCTAAAAGTTTAGCGTCACCAGCGAGGGGCCCCACCGTTGCGGTCGAGGTACATTTCGAAATCCCTCCAGGCCTGAAAATCTTTCTAGGGGAAACACTGCAGGAGGCGAGACATAACGCTGCAACGAACGCGGCTTTCACAGTCTGTGTTAAAGGGGCTATAGATTGAGACAGCTTTCCTGATTTCCCCTCCCCTGATCAGGTAACATAATGACTTTGGAAAAACAGTTAGCAAGCACGACTCCCATAAAGATATATAAAAAGTATACGGGTGCCTGGGTCGGAGGATACTAGTAGGTGACAGATGTCCCGGCACACGCGGTTTAAGAAAAAATATCTTATTTATTGTGGGCAAGCAAGGTGATGAACGTTTCGCCTAGAAGCCTTCTAGGCGAAACGTTCATCACCTTGCTTGTATAATAAGATATTTTTTCTTAAACCGTGTGTGCCGGGACATCTGTCACATAATGACTTTCCCACACTGAGAGGCTATGTTCAAGTGAGTGGATGTACCCGATGGAAGTCAGCAAAGGAGCTGTGGTGGTCATTGCTGAGGTGTCATATATCCTATGGAAAAAGAAAAGAAAATGCACATTCAATTTAGAGATGTAATTCCAAAACAAGTAGTGCAGTGCAAGTGCTTTAAGCTGTGTCAGCCCCACCTAATCGTGTTGTCCATACAGGAGCTGAGCACTCTGTTCCCTGTACTAGGGGAGAAATAAGCACTGGTTATGCTTAAAGAGTGGCCGTGCAGCTGGCAGACCGCCTGGCTCTCGGTCTTCTTCAGACAGCGGCTATCGTAAATACTCACAAGCCTGCAGAGAAGAAGGAAAATTAGTTTGGACTATTTATAGACTGGACAGACTACAGCTGAACTGACTACAAGCAGGCAATCCAATTTAACAACTTTAGAAAACAAATGATCAAAGTGATTACTGCTCTGGAGAAAATATAAATTAATCAAAGATATGAGTCATACCTGCTCTCGGCCACTGCAAAGTACTGCTTGTTTAGTGGATGGACGCTAACACAGTGAAGGCTCTTGGGGTTGAGGGTGTAGAGGGTGTGGAGGGACTCATGGGAGTTGCTGCAGAGAAATTAAAAACATTAAGAGATTAGAAGCAGCTTTGTACCAGTCTGGAAAACATTATGCATGTTTCTGACAATGTTGTTTATGATTAATAAAAAAAGAGAGCAGGCGGTTAGCACTCTTCATGCTTACTGACATTCAACATGATGAAGAGAGATGGTAAAGAATAGAGAAGTGCTGCATTTTTTAAATCATTAATACAACAGTTGAAGAAGATGGCAGTATGTTACCCTGGGGTGCGCCTATCCACAATGGCAACATCTCCACCAAATTGCCCGACAACTAGTGTCATACAGTCATGTGACAGGAAGTCAAAGGTTTTCAGGCCATCTTCAATAGAATACACCTGGTAGGAAGTAGAAAATGATTCAGATCAGCTGGTGAAGTAGGAATATCTTAAAACTGGAGTGGGTTTACAATTCATGCACGATTTTACATCAACTTAATGAGGACATGGAATGTTTTTTTAAACATCTCCACTGATTTATAAGTTTGTTGCAAAGCAGTAATGAGTAAGTCCAGAATATTTCAGCAAAATTAACAGATGTTGTGCTTGAGGGCGGCTGTTCCAACTACAGATTGTTTATTTTTTCTATATGCACACATCCAGGGAGAATCGAATTGAAAACCTTAACAAGCGTTAATGACCCATGCCAGCAGGCGGGGGAGGATTTCTCAATGCAGAAAATATATAGAGAATATATAGAGAAGGTAAACACTGTCCATCTGCTTATATTACGGAGATTGTAAACTGATGCAAAGTGGGTTGAAAATCGGCAAAGCCTTCCTTTAATTACACATAGCTGCATCAAGACTTGTTTGTGTAAAAACTGTTCCTGAAATGGAACCTGTACACCTGTGATGTCAGCCCCAGCAGAATGTCCAGCAACAAGTGATGTCACAGGTGTTTAACACCCATTTAGAATCCTACCCTTTTCTCCATACTGTATTTCTGCCCTGGGGGCCTGTATCTTATTATAATATATATAGGGGGGGGGGGGTTCATAATGATCATGAGCCCAAAATGTAAATTCATTACCCCCGCCCCCCCCCCCAAAAATAAAATAATAATAACACCGCGCTCTTCAAGTTAAAAGGTATTGGTTCAAACTGTACTTACTGGCTGAAATTATGATTATTATTATCATTATATATACAGTATATATATATTGTTACAGAGTGATATGTGATTGACATGTGATTGTCAGGGACCCCCTTGTTTAATTATAATATGTCAATTTACGTCTTTGCATCAGAGGATCAAACAGGAAGTGGGAGTGGCTTAGAGATTATATCCGTGGCATTTCAGGTGCGCAGGCCCCCCCCCCCCCCTCTCTGCCATGTTGGTCTGCTAGTCTGATCAGGAAGCCATGTATCGCTCCTGTTCCCCAGTGCTCTATAAAATAGGTTATACACATTCAATAGCTCCCATATTTTTATAGGAGATGTAAGAGGCTTTGATCCACGTCCCACCGTCAAAAAACGCAATTGACGAACATACTCGTCCTTGGCACTCTACGTTAGTATTTGAATTGACGAACATACTCGTCCTTGGCACTCAATGAGTTAAGAGATATCCTTGTCAGTGGATGGCTGTTAAACACTGTCTGAAATTAAAAGACTACAGTTACCTTAGCAGGGGGCAGCTTCCGCTTCACTGCTCCGCCGAGTCAGCTTTCTGAGGCACCACAGCTTCTTGCTCCTCCTCCTCCTCGCTGCCTCCGCCAGCGTTACTGCCCTCGCTGTCAGACGAGCTGGCAGGCTGCAGATGAATCTGGATAAGGAGAGATGAGTACGTATGAATTTTCTCATTAAAACATACTGATATCTTAAAACCGTAGGTCCCTGGCACATCTGTCACCAAGTATTGTAGTCGACAAATGTCGACAAAATGTGTAACCCCCCCCCAGACACACACACACACACACACACACACACAGTGTCTCACACTTGCAATTGCAACATTTCAATAGGAAGAAATTCACAAGTTGATGTACAGTTGTTTTGCTAATGAGTTCTACAACAACGGACATGACGCAGACTACCACAGACATCACAGATTTCGACCAAATGATCAATTATAGAAATGAGGATGATAAACGACAAAAGATCAACAGGCAGGTGAAAAATCTGTGGATAATACAGGATGAGACCTGAAGGG
Source organism: Poromitra crassiceps (assembly GCF_964638095.1). Lineage (NCBI taxonomy): Eukaryota > Metazoa > Chordata > Actinopteri > Beryciformes > Melamphaidae > Poromitra > Poromitra crassiceps. The sequence goes on from NW_028152134.1 coordinate 164,666, forward strand.
AGAGTAACTGCTAAATCGATAGCAAAGGAATCTATCAGATTCTGTTTCAATTTACAAATATGCATATTTCCCTACTAGTAAACAAAGTTAGCCGGTGTGACAGCCTAACTGGTCGCTCCACTATCCTGTCTCCATACAATATGCGTGCGTGTGATTGTTGTTTACTGTGCGTGTGATTGTTGTTTACTTCCTGCAGCAGCTGTTGTGCACTTCTGTCCGCATATTCAACAACTCCACAATGAAACACTGAAGTCTCCGGCGGATGAAAACTACCCTTCTTTGCTTTTTTACCATCTTTTAATCTCCACTGTGCCTGTCCAACAAATAAATAAACTTAGGCTGTCACACCAGGGCTAGAGTCAGACACTCACGCCTCGCGCCACTTGGCGCTAATGGAACTAGGTTCCATTGCCGTTGCCACCCAGTGACGCGGTTTGTTTACCAAAATACTGCTCGGCTGATCCCTCGTATAGCACTTGTCTTAGTGACAAGCAAGACAACAGTAAACGGACAGGTTTTGGCATTGAGTTTGGCGTTAAGAGAGCGAGCTCCGACCCCCAGTAAAACAGCAGGAGTAACGTTAACTCTAGCCCCATAACATGACGCCACTGTACTTACTGTAGCCTACAGCAGTCAGTAAGTACAGTAAGTGGCGTCACGTTAACTCCAGAGTGTCCCTACTTAAGCTTAAGCTTAGTTTTCATTACATGTAGCAGCATTTAAATACAGTACTGCGAAACGCTCATCCCATAATACAAATGTTCGCATCGCATCCCATAATAGTATGATGATACTTGGGATGCCATTGCGAACATAGATGCGAACAGGTTAGCTAAAAGTTTAGCGTCACCAGCGAGGGGCCCCACCGTTGCGGTCGAGGTACATTTCGAAATCCCTCCAGGCCTGAAAATCTTTCTAGGGGAAACACTGCAGGAGGCGAGACATAACGCTGCAACGAACGCGGCTTTCACAGTCTGTGTTAAAGGGGCTATAGATTGAGACAGCTTTCCTGATTTCCCCTCCCCTGATCAGGTAACATAATGACTTTGGAAAAACAGTTAGCAAGCACGACTCCCATAAAGATATATAAAAAGTATACGGGTGCCTGGGTCGGAGGATACTAGTAGGTGACAGATGTCCCGGCACACGCGGTTTAAGAAAAAATATCTTATTTATTGTGGGCAAGCAAGGTGATGAACGTTTCGCCTAGAAGCCTTCTAGGCGAAACGTTCATCACCTTGCTTGTATAATAAGATATTTTTTCTTAAACCGTGTGTGCCGGGACATCTGTCACATAATGACTTTCCCACACTGAGAGGCTATGTTCAAGTGAGTGGATGTACCCGATGGAAGTCAGCAAAGGAGCTGTGGTGGTCATTGCTGAGGTGTCATATATCCTATGGAAAAAGAAAAGAAAATGCACATTCAATTTAGAGATGTAATTCCAAAACAAGTAGTGCAGTGCAAGTGCTTTAAGCTGTGTCAGCCCCACCTAATCGTGTTGTCCATACAGGAGCTGAGCACTCTGTTCCCTGTACTAGGGGAGAAATAAGCACTGGTTATGCTTAAAGAGTGGCCGTGCAGCTGGCAGACCGCCTGGCTCTCGGTCTTCTTCAGACAGCGGCTATCGTAAATACTCACAAGCCTGCAGAGAAGAAGGAAAATTAGTTTGGACTATTTATAGACTGGACAGACTACAGCTGAACTGACTACAAGCAGGCAATCCAATTTAACAACTTTAGAAAACAAATGATCAAAGTGATTACTGCTCTGGAGAAAATATAAATTAATCAAAGATATGAGTCATACCTGCTCTCGGCCACTGCAAAGTACTGCTTGTTTAGTGGATGGACGCTAACACAGTGAAGGCTCTTGGGGTTGAGGGTGTAGAGGGTGTGGAGGGACTCATGGGAGTTGCTGCAGAGAAATTAAAAACATTAAGAGATTAGAAGCAGCTTTGTACCAGTCTGGAAAACATTATGCATGTTTCTGACAATGTTGTTTATGATTAATAAAAAAAGAGAGCAGGCGGTTAGCACTCTTCATGCTTACTGACATTCAACATGATGAAGAGAGATGGTAAAGAATAGAGAAGTGCTGCATTTTTTAAATCATTAATACAACAGTTGAAGAAGATGGCAGTATGTTACCCTGGGGTGCGCCTATCCACAATGGCAACATCTCCACCAAATTGCCCGACAACTAGTGTCATACAGTCATGTGACAGGAAGTCAAAGGTTTTCAGGCCATCTTCAATAGAATACACCTGGTAGGAAGTAGAAAATGATTCAGATCAGCTGGTGAAGTAGGAATATCTTAAAACTGGAGTGGGTTTACAATTCATGCACGATTTTACATCAACTTAATGAGGACATGGAATGTTTTTTTAAACATCTCCACTGATTTATAAGTTTGTTGCAAAGCAGTAATGAGTAAGTCCAGAATATTTCAGCAAAATTAACAGATGTTGTGCTTGAGGGCGGCTGTTCCAACTACAGATTGTTTATTTTTTCTATATGCACACATCCAGGGAGAATCGAATTGAAAACCTTAACAAGCGTTAATGACCCATGCCAGCAGGCGGGGGAGGATTTCTCAATGCAGAAAATATATAGAGAATATATAGAGAAGGTAAACACTGTCCATCTGCTTATATTACGGAGATTGTAAACTGATGCAAAGTGGGTTGAAAATCGGCAAAGCCTTCCTTTAATTACACATAGCTGCATCAAGACTTGTTTGTGTAAAAACTGTTCCTGAAATGGAACCTGTACACCTGTGATGTCAGCCCCAGCAGAATGTCCAGCAACAAGTGATGTCACAGGTGTTTAACACCCATTTAGAATCCTACCCTTTTCTCCATACTGTATTTCTGCCCTGGGGGCCTGTATCTTATTATAATATATATAGGGGGGGGGGGGTTCATAATGATCATGAGCCCAAAATGTAAATTCATTACCCCCGCCCCCCCCCCCAAAAATAAAATAATAATAACACCGCGCTCTTCAAGTTAAAAGGTATTGGTTCAAACTGTACTTACTGGCTGAAATTATGATTATTATTATCATTATATATACAGTATATATATATTGTTACAGAGTGATATGTGATTGACATGTGATTGTCAGGGACCCCCTTGTTTAATTATAATATGTCAATTTACGTCTTTGCATCAGAGGATCAAACAGGAAGTGGGAGTGGCTTAGAGATTATATCCGTGGCATTTCAGGTGCGCAGGCCCCCCCCCCCCCCTCTCTGCCATGTTGGTCTGCTAGTCTGATCAGGAAGCCATGTATCGCTCCTGTTCCCCAGTGCTCTATAAAATAGGTTATACACATTCAATAGCTCCCATATTTTTATAGGAGATGTAAGAGGCTTTGATCCACGTCCCACCGTCAAAAAACGCAATTGACGAACATACTCGTCCTTGGCACTCTACGTTAGTATTTGAATTGACGAACATACTCGTCCTTGGCACTCAATGAGTTAAGAGATATCCTTGTCAGTGGATGGCTGTTAAACACTGTCTGAAATTAAAAGACTACAGTTACCTTAGCAGGGGGCAGCTTCCGCTTCACTGCTCCGCCGAGTCAGCTTTCTGAGGCACCACAGCTTCTTGCTCCTCCTCCTCCTCGCTGCCTCCGCCAGCGTTACTGCCCTCGCTGTCAGACGAGCTGGCAGGCTGCAGATGAATCTGGATAAGGAGAGATGAGTACGTATGAATTTTCTCATTAAAACATACTGATATCTTAAAACCGTAGGTCCCTGGCACATCTGTCACCAAGTATTGTAGTCGACAAATGTCGACAAAATGTGTAACCCCCCCCCAGACACACACACACACACACACACACACAGTGTCTCACACTTGCAATTGCAACATTTCAATAGGAAGAAATTCACAAGTTGATGTACAGTTGTTTTGCTAATGAGTTCTACAACAACGGACATGACGCAGACTACCACAGACATCACAGATTTCGACCAAATGATCAATTATAGAAATGAGGATGATAAACGACAAAAGATCAACAGGCAGGTGAAAAATCTGTGGATAATACAGGATGAGACCTGAAGGGAGAGTAACTGCTAAATCGATAGCAAAGGAATCTATCAGATTCTGTTTCAATTTACAAATATGCATATTTCCCTACTAGTAAACAAAGTTAGCCGGTGTGACAGCCTAACTGGTCGCTCCACTATCCTGTCTCCATACAATATGCGTGCGTGTGATTGTTGTTTACTGTGCGTGTGATTGTTGTTTACTTCCTGCAGCAGCTGTTGTGCACTTCTGTCCGCATATTCAACAACTCCACAATGAAACACTGAAGTCTCCGGCGGATGAAAACTACCCTTCTTTGCTTTTTTACCATCTTTTAATCTCCACTGTGCCTGTCCAACAAATAAATAAACTTAGGCTGTCACACCAGGGCTAGAGTCAGACACTCACGCCTCGCGCCACTTGGCGCTAATGGAACTAGGTTCCATTGCCGTTGCCACCCAGTGACGCGGTTTGTTTACCAAAATACTGCTCGGCTGATCCCTCGTATAGCACTTGTCTTAGTGACAAGCAAGACAACAGTAAACGGACAGGTTTTGGCATTGAGTTTGGCGTTAAGAGAGCGAGCTCCGACCCCCAGTAAAACAGCAGGAGTAACGTTAACTCTAGCCCCATAACATGACGCCACTGTACTTACTGTAGCCTACAGCAGTCAGTAAGTACAGTAAGTGGCGTCACGTTAACTCCAGAGTGTCCCTACTTAAGCTTAAGCTTAGTTTTCATTACATGTAGCAGCATTTAAATACAGTACTGCGAAACGCTCATCCCATAATACAAATGTTCGCATCGCATCCCATAATAGTATGATGATACTTGGGATGCCATTGCGAACATAGATGCGAACAGGTTAGCTAAAAGTTTAGCGTCACCAGCGAGGGGCCCCACCGTTGCGGTCGAGGTACATTTCGAAATCCCTCCAGGCCTGAAAATCTTTCTAGGGGAAACACTGCAGGAGGCGAGACATAACGCTGCAACGAACGCGGCTTTCACAGTCTGTGTTAAAGGGGCTATAGATTGAGACAGCTTTCCTGATTTCCCCTCCCCTGATCAGGTAACATAATGACTTTGGAAAAACAGTTAGCAAGCACGACTCCCATAAAGATATATAAAAAGTATACGGGTGCCTGGGTCGGAGGATACTAGTAGGTGACAGATGTCCCGGCACACGCGGTTTAAGAAAAAATATCTTATTTATTGTGGGCAAGCAAGGTGATGAACGTTTCGCCTAGAAGCCTTCTAGGCGAAACGTTCATCACCTTGCTTGTATAATAAGATATTTTTTCTTAAACCGTGTGTGCCGGGACATCTGTCACATAATGACTTTCCCACACTGAGAGGCTATGTTCAAGTGAGTGGATGTACCCGATGGAAGTCAGCAAAGGAGCTGTGGTGGTCATTGCTGAGGTGTCATATATCCTATGGAAAAAGAAAAGAAAATGCACATTCAATTTAGAGATGTAATTCCAAAACAAGTAGTGCAGTGCAAGTGCTTTAAGCTGTGTCAGCCCCACCTAATCGTGTTGTCCATACAGGAGCTGAGCACTCTGTTCCCTGTACTAGGGGAGAAATAAGCACTGGTTATGCTTAAAGAGTGGCCGTGCAGCTGGCAGACCGCCTGGCTCTCGGTCTTCTTCAGACAGCGGCTATCGTAAATACTCACAAGCCTGCAGAGAAGAAGGAAAATTAGTTTGGACTATTTATAGACTGGACAGACTACAGCTGAACTGACTACAAGCAGGCAATCCAATTTAACAACTTTAGAAAACAAATGATCAAAGTGATTACTGCTCTGGAGAAAATATAAATTAATCAAAGATATGAGTCATACCTGCTCTCGGCCACTGCAAAGTACTGCTTGTTTAGTGGATGGACGCTAACACAGTGAAGGCTCTTGGGGTTGAGGGTGTAGAGGGTGTGGAGGGACTCATGGGAGTTGCTGCAGAGAAATTAAAAACATTAAGAGATTAGAAGCAGCTTTGTACCAGTCTGGAAAACATTATGCATGTTTCTGACAATGTTGTTTATGATTAATAAAAAAAGAGAGCAGGCGGTTAGCACTCTTCATGCTTACTGACATTCAACATGATGAAGAGAGATGGTAAAGAATAGAGAAGTGCTGCATTTTTTAAATCATTAATACAACAGTTGAAGAAGATGGCAGTATGTTACCCTGGGGTGCGCCTATCCACAATGGCAACATCTCCACCAAATTGCCCGACAACTAGTGTCATACAGTCATGTGACAGGAAGTCAAAGGTTTTCAGGCCATCTTCAATAGAATACACCTGGTAGGAAGTAGAAAATGATTCAGATCAGCTGGTGAAGTAGGAATATCTTAAAACTGGAGTGGGTTTACAATTCATGCACGATTTTACATCAACTTAATGAGGACATGGAATGTTTTTTTAAACATCTCCACTGATTTATAAGTTTGTTGCAAAGCAGTAATGAGTAAGTCCAGAATATTTCAGCAAAATTAACAGATGTTGTGCTTGAGGGCGGCTGTTCCAACTACAGATTGTTTATTTTTTCTATATGCACACATCCAGGGAGAATCGAATTGAAAACCTTAACAAGCGTTAATGACCCATGCCAGCAGGCGGGGGAGGATTTCTCAATGCAGAAAATATATAGAGAATATATAGAGAAGGTAAACACTGTCCATCTGCTTATATTACGGAGATTGTAAACTGATGCAAAGTGGGTTGAAAATCGGCAAAGCCTTCCTTTAATTACACATAGCTGCATCAAGACTTGTTTGTGTAAAAACTGTTCCTGAAATGGAACCTGTACACCTGTGATGTCAGCCCCAGCAGAATGTCCAGCAACAAGTGATGTCACAGGTGTTTAACACCCATTTAGAATCCTACCCTTTTCTCCATACTGTATTTCTGCCCTGGGGGCCTGTATCTTATTATAATATATATAGGGGGGGGGGGGTTCATAATGATCATGAGCCCAAAATGTAAATTCATTACCCCCGCCCCCCCCCCCAAAAATAAAATAATAATAACACCGCGCTCTTCAAGTTAAAAGGTATTGGTTCAAACTGTACTTACTGGCTGAAATTATGATTATTATTATCATTATATATACAGTATATATATATTGTTACAGAGTGATATGTGATTGACATGTGATTGTCAGGGACCCCCTTGTTTAATTATAATATGTCAATTTACGTCTTTGCATCAGAGGATCAAACAGGAAGTGGGAGTGGCTTAGAGATTATATCCGTGGCATTTCAGGTGCGCAGGCCCCCCCCCCCCCCTCTCTGCCATGTTGGTCTGCTAGTCTGATCAGGAAGCCATGTATCGCTCCTGTTCCCCAGTGCTCTATAAAATAGGTTATACACATTCAATAGCTCCCATATTTTTATAGGAGATGTAAGAGGCTTTGATCCACGTCCCACCGTCAAAAAACGCAATTGACGAACATACTCGTCCTTGGCACTCTACGTTAGTATTTGAATTGACGAACATACTCGTCCTTGGCACTCAATGAGTTAAGAGATATCCTTGTCAGTGGATGGCTGTTAAACACTGTCTGAAATTAAAAGACTACAGTTACCTTAGCAGGGGGCAGCTTCCGCTTCACTGCTCCGCCGAGTCAGCTTTCTGAGGCACCACAGCTTCTTGCTCCTCCTCCTCCTCGCTGCCTCCGCCAGCGTTACTGCCCTCGCTGTCAGACGAGCTGGCAGGCTGCAGATGAATCTGGATAAGGAGAGATGAGTACGTATGAATTTTCTCATTAAAACATACTGATATCTTAAAACCGTAGGTCCCTGGCACATCTGTCACCAAGTATTGTAGTCGACAAATGTCGACAAAATGTGTAACCCCCCCCCAGACACACACACACACACACACACACACACAGTGTCTCACACTTGCAATTGCAACATTTCAATAGGAAGAAATTCACAAGTTGATGTACAGTTGTTTTGCTAATGAGTTCTACAACAACGGACATGACGCAGACTACCACAGACATCACAGATTTCGACCAAATGATCAATTATAGAAATGAGGATGATAAACGACAAAAGATCAACAGGCAGGTGAAAAATCTGTGGATAATACAGGATGAGACCTGAAGGGAGAGTAACTGCTAAATCGATAGCAAAGGAATCTATCAGATTCTGTTTCAATTTACAAATATGCATATTTCCCTACTAGTAAACAAAGTTAGCCGGTGTGACAGCCTAACTGGTCGCTCCACTATCCTGTCTCCATACAATATGCGTGCGTGTGATTGTTGTTTACTGTGCGTGTGATTGTTGTTTACTTCCTGCAGCAGCTGTTGTGCACTTCTGTCCGCATATTCAACAACTCCACAATGAAACACTGAAGTCTCCGGCGGATGAAAACTACCCTTCTTTGCTTTTTTACCATCTTTTAATCTCCACTGTGCCTGTCCAACAAATAAATAAACTTAGGCTGTCACACCAGGGCTAGAGTCAGACACTCACGCCTCGCGCCACTTGGCGCTAATGGAACTAGGTTCCATTGCCGTTGCCACCCAGTGACGCGGTTTGTTTACCAAAATACTGCTCGGCTGATCCCTCGTATAGCACTTGTCTTAGTGACAAGCAAGACAACAGTAAACGGACAGGTTTTGGCATTGAGTTTGGCGTTAAGAGAGCGAGCTCCGACCCCCAGTAAAACAGCAGGAGTAACGTTAACTCTAGCCCCATAACATGACGCCACTGTACTTACTGTAGCCTACAGCAGTCAGTAAGTACAGTAAGTGGCGTCACGTTAACTCCAGAGTGTCCCTACTTAAGCTTAAGCTTAGTTTTCATTACATGTAGCAGCATTTAAATACAGTACTGCGAAACGCTCATCCCATAATACAAATGTTCGCATCGCATCCCATAATAGTATGATGATACTTGGGATGCCATTGCGAACATAGATGCGAACAGGTTAGCTAAAAGTTTAGCGTCACCAGCGAGGGGCCCCACCGTTGCGGTCGAGGTACATTTCGAAATCCCTCCAGGCCTGAAAATCTTTCTAGGGGAAACACTGCAGGAGGCGAGACATAACGCTGCAACGAACGCGGCTTTCACAGTCTGTGTTAAAGGGGCTATAGATTGAGACAGCTTTCCTGATTTCCCCTCCCCTGATCAGGTAACATAATGACTTTGGAAAAACAGTTAGCAAGCACGACTCCCATAAAGATATATAAAAAGTATACGGGTGCCTGGGTCGGAGGATACTAGTAGGTGACAGATGTCCCGGCACACGCGGTTTAAGAAAAAATATCTTATTTATTGTGGGCAAGCAAGGTGATGAACGTTTCGCCTAGAAGCCTTCTAGGCGAAACGTTCATCACCTTGCTTGTATAATAAGATATTTTTTCTTAAACCGTGTGTGCCGGGACATCTGTCACATAATGACTTTCCCACACTGAGAGGCTATGTTCAAGTGAGTGGATGTACCCGATGGAAGTCAGCAAAGGAGCTGTGGTGGTCATTGCTGAGGTGTCATATATCCTATGGAAAAAGAAAAGAAAATGCACATTCAATTTAGAGATGTAATTCCAAAACAAGTAGTGCAGTGCAAGTGCTTTAAGCTGTGTCAGCCCCACCTAATCGTGTTGTCCATACAGGAGCTGAGCACTCTGTTCCCTGTACTAGGGGAGAAATAAGCACTGGTTATGCTTAAAGAGTGGCCGTGCAGCTGGCAGACCGCCTGGCTCTCGGTCTTCTTCAGACAGCGGCTATCGTAAATACTCACAAGCCTGCAGAGAAGAAGGAAAATTAGTTTGGACTATTTATAGACTGGACAGACTACAGCTGAACTGACTACAAGCAGGCAATCCAATTTAACAACTTTAGAAAACAAATGATCAAAGTGATTACTGCTCTGGAGAAAATATAAATTAATCAAAGATATGAGTCATACCTGCTCTCGGCCACTGCAAAGTACTGCTTGTTTAGTGGATGGACGCTAACACAGTGAAGGCTCTTGGGGTTGAGGGTGTAGAGGGTGTGGAGGGACTCATGGGAGTTGCTGCAGAGAAATTAAAAACATTAAGAGATTAGAAGCAGCTTTGTACCAGTCTGGAAAACATTATGCATGTTTCTGACAATGTTGTTTATGATTAATAAAAAAAGAGAGCAGGCGGTTAGCACTCTTCATGCTTACTGACATTCAACATGATGAAGAGAGATGGTAAAGAATAGAGAAGTGCTGCATTTTTTAAATCATTAATACAACAGTTGAAGAAGATGGCAGTATGTTACCCTGGGGTGCGCCTATCCACAATGGCAACATCTCCACCAAATTGCCCGACAACTAGTGTCATACAGTCATGTGACAGGAAGTCAAAGGTTTTCAGGCCATCTTCAATAGAATACACCTGGTAGGAAGTAGAAAATGATTCAGATCAGCTGGTGAAGTAGGAATATCTTAAAACTGGAGTGGGTTTACAATTCATGCACGATTTTACATCAACTTAATGAGGACATGGAATGTTTTTTTAAACATCTCCACTGATTTATAAGTTTGTTGCAAAGCAGTAATGAGTAAGTCCAGAATATTTCAGCAAAATTAACAGATGTTGTGCTTGAGGGCGGCTGTTCCAACTACAGATTGTTTATTTTTTCTATATGCACACATCCAGGGAGAATCGAATTGAAAACCTTAACAAGCGTTAATGACCCATGCCAGCAGGCGGGGGAGGATTTCTCAATGCAGAAAATATATAGAGAATATATAGAGAAGGTAAACACTGTCCATCTGCTTATATTACGGAGATTGTAAACTGATGCAAAGTGGGTTGAAAATCGGCAAAGCCTTCCTTTAATTACACATAGCTGCATCAAGACTTGTTTGTGTAAAAACTGTTCCTGAAATGGAACCTGTACACCTGTGATGTCAGCCCCAGCAGAATGTCCAGCAACAAGTGATGTCACAGGTGTTTAACACCCATTTAGAATCCTACCCTTTTCTCCATACTGTATTTCTGCCCTGGGGGCCTGTATCTTATTATAATATATATAGGGGGGGGGGGTTCATAATGATCATGAGCCCAAAATGTAAATTCATTACCCCCGCCCCCCCCCCCAAAAATAAAATAATAATAACACCGCGCTCTTCAAGTTAAAAGGTATTGGTTCAAACTGTACTTACTGGCTGAAATTATGATTATTATTATCATTATATATACAGTATATATATATTGTTACAGAGTGATATGTGATTGACATGTGATTGTCAGGGACCCCCTTGTTTAATTATAATATGTCAATTTACGTCTTTGCATCAGAGGATCAAACAGGAAGTGGGAGTGGCTTAGAGATTATATCCGTGGCATTTCAGGTGCGCAGGCCCCCCCCCCCCCCTCTCTGCCATGTTGGTCTGCTAGTCTGATCAGGAAGCCATGTATCGCTCCTGTTCCCCAGTGCTCTATAAAATAGGTTATACACATTCAATAGCTCCCATATTTTTATAGGAGATGTAAGAGGCTTTGATCCACGTCCCACCGTCAAAAAACGCAATTGACGAACATACTCGTCCTTGGCACTCTACGTTAGTATTTGAATTGACGAACATACTCGTCCTTGGCACTCAATGAGTTAAGAGATATCCTTGTCAGTGGATGGCTGTTAAACACTGTCTGAAATTAAAAGACTACAGTTACCTTAGCAGGGGGCAGCTTCCGCTTCACTGCTCCGCCGAGTCAGCTTTCTGAGGCACCACAGCTTCTTGCTCCTCCTCCTCCTCGCTGCCTCCGCCAGCGTTACTGCCCTCGCTGTCAGACGAGCTGGCAGGCTGCAGATGAATCTGGATAAGGAGAGATGAGTACGTATGAATTTTCTCATTAAAACATACTGATATCTTAAAACCGTAGGTCCCTGGCACATCTGTCACCAAGTATTGTAGTCGACAAATGTCGACAAAATGTGTAACCCCCCCCCAGACACACACACACACACACACACACACACAGTGTCTCACACTTGCAATTGCAACATTTCAATAGGAAGAAATTCACAAGTTGATGTACAGTTGTTTTGCTAATGAGTTCTACAACAACGGACATGACGCAGACTACCACAGACATCACAGATTTCGACCAAATGATCAATTATAGAAATGAGGATGATAAACGACAAAAGATCAACAGGCAGGTGAAAAATCTGTGGATAATACAGGATGAGACCTGAAGGGAGAGTAACTGCTAAATCGATAGCAAAGGAATCTATCAGATTCTGTTTCAATTTACAAATATGCATATTTCCCTACTAGTAAACAAAGTTAGCCGGTGTGACAGCCTAACTGGTCGCTCCACTATCCTGTCTCCATACAATATGCGTGCGTGTGATTGTTGTTTACTGTGCGTGTGATTGTTGTTTACTTCCTGCAGCAGCTGTTGTGCACTTCTGTCCGCATATTCAACAACTCCACAATGAAACACTGAAGTCTCCGGCGGATGAAAACTACCCTTCTTTGCTTTTTTACCATCTTTTAATCTCCACTGTGCCTGTCCAACAAATAAATAAACTTAGGCTGTCACACCAGGGCTAGAGTCAGACACTCACGCCTCGCGCCACTTGGCGCTAATGGAACTAGGTTCCATTGCCGTTGCCACCCAGTGACGCGGTTTGTTTACCAAAATACTGCTCGGCTGATCCCTCGTATAGCACTTGTCTTAGTGACAAGCAAGACAACAGTAAACGGACAGGTTTTGGCATTGAGTTTGGCGTTAAGAGAGCGAGCTCCGACCCCCAGTAAAACAGCAGGAGTAACGTTAACTCTAGCCCCATAACATGACGCCACTGTACTTACTGTAGCCTACAGCAGTCAGTAAGTACAGTAAGTGGCGTCACGTTAACTCCAGAGTGTCCCTACTTAAGCTTAAGCTTAGTTTTCATTACATGTAGCAGCATTTAAATACAGTACTGCGAAACGCTCATCCCATAATACAAATGTTCGCATCGCATCCCATAATAGTATGATGATACTTGGGATGCCATTGCGAACATAGATGCGAACAGGTTAGCTAAAAGTTTAGCGTCACCAGCGAGGGGCCCCACCGTTGCGGTCGAGGTACATTTCGAAATCCCTCCAGGCCTGAAAATCTTTCTAGGGGAAACACTGCAGGAGGCGAGACATAACGCTGCAACGAACGCGGCTTTCACAGTCTGTGTTAAAGGGGCTATAGATTGAGACAGCTTTCCTGATTTCCCCTCCCCTGATCAGGTAACATAATGACTTTGGAAAAACAGTTAGCAAGCACGACTCCCATAAAGATATATAAAAAGTATACGGGTGCCTGGGTCGGAGGATACTAGTAGGTGACAGATGTCCCGGCACACGCGGTTTAAGAAAAAATATCTTATTTATTGTGGGCAAGCAAGGTGATGAACGTTTCGCCTAGAAGCCTTCTAGGCGAAACGTTCATCACCTTGCTTGTATAATAAGATATTTTTTCTTAAACCGTGTGTGCCGGGACATCTGTCACATAATGACTTTCCCACACTGAGAGGCTATGTTCAAGTGAGTGGATGTACCCGATGGAAGTCAGCAAAGGAGCTGTGGTGGTCATTGCTGAGGTGTCATATATCCTATGGAAAAAGAAAAGAAAATGCACATTCAATTTAGAGATGTAATTCCAAAACAAGTAGTGCAGTGCAAGTGCTTTAAGCTGTGTCAGCCCCACCTAATCGTGTTGTCCATACAGGAGCTGAGCACTCTGTTCCCTGTACTAGGGGAGAAATAAGCACTGGTTATGCTTAAAGAGTGGCCGTGCAGCTGGCAGACCGCCTGGCTCTCGGTCTTCTTCAGACAGCGGCTATCGTAAATACTCACAAGCCTGCAGAGAAGAAGGAAAATTAGTTTGGACTATTTATAGACTGGACAGACTACAGCTGAACTGACTACAAGCAGGCAATCCAATTTAACAACTTTAGAAAACAAATGATCAAAGTGATTACTGCTCTGGAGAAAATATAAATTAATCAAAGATATGAGTCATACCTGCTCTCGGCCACTGCAAAGTACTGCTTGTTTAGTGGATGGACGCTAACACAGTGAAGGCTCTTGGGGTTGAGGGTGTAGAGGGTGTGGAGGGACTCATGGGAGTTGCTGCAGAGAAATTAAAAACATTAAGAGATTAGAAGCAGCTTTGTACCAGTCTGGAAAACATTATGCATGTTTCTGACAATGTTGTTTATGATTAATAAAAAAAGAGAGCAGGCGGTTAGCACTCTTCATGCTTACTGACATTCAACATGATGAAGAGAGATGGTAAAGAATAGAGAAGTGCTGCATTTTTTAAATCATTAATACAACAGTTGAAGAAGATGGCAGTATGTTACCCTGGGGTGCGCCTATCCACAATGGCAACATCTCCACCAAATTGCCCGACAACTAGTGTCATACAGTCATGTGACAGGAAGTCAAAGGTTTTCAGGCCATCTTCAATAGAATACACCTGGTAGGAAGTAGAAAATGATTCAGATCAGCTGGTGAAGTAGGAATATCTTAAAACTGGAGTGGGTTTACAATTCATGCACGATTTTACATCAACTTAATGAGGACATGGAATGTTTTTTTAAACATCTCCACTGATTTATAAGTTTGTTGCAAAGCAGTAATGAGTAAGTCCAGAATATTTCAGCAAAATTAACAGATGTTGTGCTTGAGGGCGGCTGTTCCAACTACAGATTGTTTATTTTTTCTATATGCACACATCCAGGGAGAATCGAATTGAAAACCTTAACAAGCGTTAATGACCCATGCCAGCAGGCGGGGGAGGATTTCTCAATGCAGAAAATATATAGAGAATATATAGAGAAGGTAAACACTGTCCATCTGCTTATATTACGGAGATTGTAAACTGATGCAAAGTGGGTTGAAAATCGGCAAAGCCTTCCTTTAATTACACATAGCTGCATCAAGACTTGTTTGTGTAAAAACTGTTCCTGAAATGGAACCTGTACACCTGTGATGTCAGCCCCAGCAGAATGTCCAGCAACAAGTGATGTCACAGGTGTTTAACACCCATTTAGAATCCTACCCTTTTCTCCATACTGTATTTCTGCCCTGGGGGCCTGTATCTTATTATAATATATATAGGGGGGGGGGGTTCATAATGATCATGAGCCCAAAATGTAAATTCATTACCCCCGCCCCCCCCCCCAAAAATAAAATAATAATAACACCGCGCTCTTCAAGTTAAAAGGTATTGGTTCAAACTGTACTTACTGGCTGAAATTATGATTATTATTATCATTATATATACAGTATATATATATTGTTACAGAGTGATATGTGATTGACATGTGATTGTCAGGGACCCCCTTGTTTAATTATAATATGTCAATTTACGTCTTTGCATCAGAGGATCAAACAGGAAGTGGGAGTGGCTTAGAGATTATATCCGTGGCATTTCAGGTGCGCAGGCCCCCCCCCCCCCCTCTCTGCCATGTTGGTCTGCTAGTCTGATCAGGAAGCCATGTATCGCTCCTGTTCCCCAGTGCTCTATAAAATAGGTTATACACATTCAATAGCTCCCATATTTTTATAGGAGATGTAAGAGGCTTTGATCCACGTCCCACCGTCAAAAAACGCAATTGACGAACATACTCGTCCTTGGCACTCTACGTTAGTATTTGAATTGACGAACATACTCGTCCTTGGCACTCAATGAGTTAAGAGATATCCTTGTCAGTGGATGGCTGTTAAACACTGTCTGAAATTAAAAGACTACAGTTACCTTAGCAGGGGGCAGCTTCCGCTTCACTGCTCCGCCGAGTCAGCTTTCTGAGGCACCACAGCTTCTTGCTCCTCCTCCTCCTCGCTGCCTCCGCCAGCGTTACTGCCCTCGCTGTCAGACGAGCTGGCAGGCTGCAGATGAATCTGGATAAGGAGAGATGAGTACGTATGAATTTTCTCATTAAAACATACTGATATCTTAAAACCGTAGGTCCCTGGCACATCTGTCACCAAGTATTGTAGTCGACAAATGTCGACAAAATGTGTAACCCCCCCCCAGACACACACACACACACACACACACACACAGTGTCTCACACTTGCAATTGCAACATTTCAATAGGAAGAAATTCACAAGTTGATGTACAGTTGTTTTGCTAATGAGTTCTACAACAACGGACATGACGCAGACTACCACAGACATCACAGATTTCGACCAAATGATCAATTATAGAAATGAGGATGATAAACGACAAAAGATCAACAGGCAGGTGAAAAATCTGTGGATAATACAGGATGAGACCTGAAGGGAGAGTAACTGCTAAATCGATAGCAAAGGAATCTATCAGATTCTGTTTCAATTTACAAATATGCATATTTCCCTACTAGTAAACAAAGTTAGCCGGTGTGACAGCCTAACTGGTCGCTCCACTATCCTGTCTCCATACAATATGCGTGCGTGTGATTGTTGTTTACTGTGCGTGTGATTGTTGTTTACTTCCTGCAGCAGCTGTTGTGCACTTCTGTCCGCATATTCAACAACTCCACAATGAAACACTGAAGTCTCCGGCGGATGAAAACTACCCTTCTTTGCTTTTTTACCATCTTTTAATCTCCACTGTGCCTGTCCAACAAATAAATAAACTTAGGCTGTCACACCAGGGCTAGAGTCAGACACTCACGCCTCGCGCCACTTGGCGCTAATGGAACTAGGTTCCATTGCCGTTGCCACCCAGTGACGCGGTTTGTTTACCAAAATACTGCTCGGCTGATCCCTCGTATAGCACTTGTCTTAGTGACAAGCAAGACAACAGTAAACGGACAGGTTTTGGCATTGAGTTTGGCGTTAAGAGAGCGAGCTCCGACCCCCAGTAAAACAGCAGGAGTAACGTTAACTCTAGCCCCATAACATGACGCCACTGTACTTACTGTAGCCTACAGCAGTCAGTAAGTACAGTAAGTGGCGTCACGTTAACTCCAGAGTGTCCCTACTTAAGCTTAAGCTTAGTTTTCATTACATGTAGCAGCATTTAAATACAGTACTGCGAAACGCTCATCCCATAATACAAATGTTCGCATCGCATCCCATAATAGTATGATGATACTTGGGATGCCATTGCGAACATAGATGCGAACAGGTTAGCTAAAAGTTTAGCGTCACCAGCGAGGGGCCCCACCGTTGCGGTCGAGGTACATTTCGAAATCCCTCCAGGCCTGAAAATCTTTCTAGGGGAAACACTGCAGGAGGCGAGACATAACGCTGCAACGAACGCGGCTTTCACAGTCTGTGTTAAAGGGGCTATAGATTGAGACAGCTTTCCTGATTTCCCCTCCCCTGATCAGGTAACATAATGACTTTGGAAAAACAGTTAGCAAGCACGACTCCCATAAAGATATATAAAAAGTATACGGGTGCCTGGGTCGGAGGATACTAGTAGGTGACAGATGTCCCGGCACACGCGGTTTAAGAAAAAATATCTTATTTATTGTGGGCAAGCAAGGTGATGAACGTTTCGCCTAGAAGCCTTCTAGGCGAAACGTTCATCACCTTGCTTGTATAATAAGATATTTTTTCTTAAACCGTGTGTGCCGGGACATCTGTCACATAATGACTTTCCCACACTGAGAGGCTATGTTCAAGTGAGTGGATGTACCCGATGGAAGTCAGCAAAGGAGCTGTGGTGGTCATTGCTGAGGTGTCATATATCCTATGGAAAAAGAAAAGAAAATGCACATTCAATTTAGAGATGTAATTCCAAAACAAGTAGTGCAGTGCAAGTGCTTTAAGCTGTGTCAGCCCCACCTAATCGTGTTGTCCATACAGGAGCTGAGCACTCTGTTCCCTGTACTAGGGGAGAAATAAGCACTGGTTATGCTTAAAGAGTGGCCGTGCAGCTGGCAGACCGCCTGGCTCTCGGTCTTCTTCAGACAGCGGCTATCGTAAATACTCACAAGCCTGCAGAGAAGAAGGAAAATTAGTTTGGACTATTTATAGACTGGACAGACTACAGCTGAACTGACTACAAGCAGGCAATCCAATTTAACAACTTTAGAAAACAAATGATCAAAGTGATTACTGCTCTGGAGAAAATATAAATTAATCAAAGATATGAGTCATACCTGCTCTCGGCCACTGCAAAGTACTGCTTGTTTAGTGGATGGACGCTAACACAGTGAAGGCTCTTGGGGTTGAGGGTGTAGAGGGTGTGGAGGGACTCATGGGAGTTGCTGCAGAGAAATTAAAAACATTAAGAGATTAGAAGCAGCTTTGTACCAGTCTGGAAAACATTATGCATGTTTCTGACAATGTTGTTTATGATTAATAAAAAAAGAGAGCAGGCGGTTAGCACTCTTCATGCTTACTGACATTCAACATGATGAAGAGAGATGGTAAAGAATAGAGAAGTGCTGCATTTTTTAAATCATTAATACAACAGTTGAAGAAGATGGCAGTATGTTACCCTGGGGTGCGCCTATCCACAATGGCAACATCTCCACCAAATTGCCCGACAACTAGTGTCATACAGTCATGTGACAGGAAGTCAAAGGTTTTCAGGCCATCTTCAATAGAATACACCTGGTAGGAAGTAGAAAATGATTCAGATCAGCTGGTGAAGTAGGAATATCTTAAAACTGGAGTGGGTTTACAATTCATGCACGATTTTACATCAACTTAATGAGGACATGGAATGTTTTTTTAAACATCTCCACTGATTTATAAGTTTGTTGCAAAGCAGTAATGAGTAAGTCCAGAATATTTCAGCAAAATTAACAGATGTTGTGCTTGAGGGCGGCTGTTCCAACTACAGATTGTTTATTTTTTCTATATGCACACATCCAGGGAGAATCGAATTGAAAACCTTAACAAGCGTTAATGACCCATGCCAGCAGGCGGGGGAGGATTTCTCAATGCAGAAAATATATAGAGAATATATAGAGAAGGTAAACACTGTCCATCTGCTTATATTACGGAGATTGTAAACTGATGCAAAGTGGGTTGAAAATCGGCAAAGCCTTCCTTTAATTACACATAGCTGCATCAAGACTTGTTTGTGTAAAAACTGTTCCTGAAATGGAACCTGTACACCTGTGATGTCAGCCCCAGCAGAATGTCCAGCAACAAGTGATGTCACAGGTGTTTAACACCCAT
Organism: Poromitra crassiceps; assembly: GCF_964638095.1. Lineage (NCBI taxonomy): Eukaryota > Metazoa > Chordata > Actinopteri > Beryciformes > Melamphaidae > Poromitra > Poromitra crassiceps. The sequence goes on from NW_028152134.1 coordinate 183,825, forward strand.
TTAGAATCCTACCCTTTTCTCCATACTGTATTTCTGCCCTGGGGGCCTGTATCTTATTATAATATATATAGGGGGGGGGGGTTTCATAATGATCATGAGCCCAAAATGTAAATTCATTACCCCCGCCCCCCCCCCCAAAAATAAAATAATAATAACACCGCGCTCTTCAAGTTAAAAGGTATTGGTTCAAACTGTACTTACTGGCTGAAATTATGATTATTATTATCATTATATATACAGTATATATATATTGTTACAGAGTGATATGTGATTGACATGTGATTGTCAGGGACCCCCTTGTTTAATTATAATATGTCAATTTACGTCTTTGCATCAGAGGATCAAACAGGAAGTGGGAGTGGCTTAGAGATTATATCCGTGGCATTTCAGGTGCGCAGGCCCCCCCCCCCCCCTCTCTGCCATGTTGGTCTGCTAGTCTGATCAGGAAGCCATGTATCGCTCCTGTTCCCCAGTGCTCTATAAAATAGGTTATACACATTCAATAGCTCCCATATTTTTATAGGAGATGTAAGAGGCTTTGATCCACGTCCCACCGTCAAAAAACGCAATTGACGAACATACTCGTCCTTGGCACTCTACGTTAGTATTTGAATTGACGAACATACTCGTCCTTGGCACTCAATGAGTTAAGAGATATCCTTGTCAGTGGATGGCTGTTAAACACTGTCTGAAATTAAAAGACTACAGTTACCTTAGCAGGGGGCAGCTTCCGCTTCACTGCTCCGCCGAGTCAGCTTTCTGAGGCACCACAGCTTCTTGCTCCTCCTCCTCCTCGCTGCCTCCGCCAGCGTTACTGCCCTCGCTGTCAGACGAGCTGGCAGGCTGCAGATGAATCTGGATAAGGAGAGATGAGTACGTATGAATTTTCTCATTAAAACATACTGATATCTTAAAACCGTAGGTCCCTGGCACATCTGTCACCAAGTATTGTAGTCGACAAATGTCGACAAAATGTGTAACCCCCCCCCAGACACACACACACACACACACACACACAGTGTCTCACACTTGCAATTGCAACATTTCAATAGGAAGAAATTCACAAGTTGATGTACAGTTGTTTTGCTAATGAGTTCTACAACAACGGACATGACGCAGACTACCACAGACATCACAGATTTCGACCAAATGATCAATTATAGAAATGAGGATGATAAACGACAAAAGATCAACAGGCAGGTGAAAAATCTGTGGATAATACAGGATGAGACCTGAAGGGAGAGTAACTGCTAAATCGATAGCAAAGGAATCTATCAGATTCTGTTTCAATTTACAAATATGCATATTTCCCTACTAGTAAACAAAGTTAGCCGGTGTGACAGCCTAACTGGTCGCTCCACTATCCTGTCTCCATACAATATGCGTGCGTGTGATTGTTGTTTACTGTGCGTGTGATTGTTGTTTACTTCCTGCAGCAGCTGTTGTGCACTTCTGTCCGCATATTCAACAACTCCACAATGAAACACTGAAGTCTCCGGCGGATGAAAACTACCCTTCTTTGCTTTTTTACCATCTTTTAATCTCCACTGTGCCTGTCCAACAAATAAATAAACTTAGGCTGTCACACCAGGGCTAGAGTCAGACACTCACGCCTCGCGCCACTTGGCGCTAATGGAACTAGGTTCCATTGCCGTTGCCACCCAGTGACGCGGTTTGTTTACCAAAATACTGCTCGGCTGATCCCTCGTATAGCACTTGTCTTAGTGACAAGCAAGACAACAGTAAACGGACAGGTTTTGGCATTGAGTTTGGCGTTAAGAGAGCGAGCTCCGACCCCCAGTAAAACAGCAGGAGTAACGTTAACTCTAGCCCCATAACATGACGCCACTGTACTTACTGTAGCCTACAGCAGTCAGTAAGTACAGTAAGTGGCGTCACGTTAACTCCAGAGTGTCCCTACTTAAGCTTAAGCTTAGTTTTCATTACATGTAGCAGCATTTAAATACAGTACTGCGAAACGCTCATCCCATAATACAAATGTTCGCATCGCATCCCATAATAGTATGATGATACTTGGGATGCCATTGCGAACATAGATGCGAACAGGTTAGCTAAAAGTTTAGCGTCACCAGCGAGGGGCCCCACCGTTGCGGTCGAGGTACATTTCGAAATCCCTCCAGGCCTGAAAATCTTTCTAGGGGAAACACTGCAGGAGGCGAGACATAACGCTGCAACGAACGCGGCTTTCACAGTCTGTGTTAAAGGGGCTATAGATTGAGACAGCTTTCCTGATTTCCCCTCCCCTGATCAGGTAACATAATGACTTTGGAAAAACAGTTAGCAAGCACGACTCCCATAAAGATATATAAAAAGTATACGGGTGCCTGGGTCGGAGGATACTAGTAGGTGACAGATGTCCCGGCACACGCGGTTTAAGAAAAAATATCTTATTTATTGTGGGCAAGCAAGGTGATGAACGTTTCGCCTAGAAGCCTTCTAGGCGAAACGTTCATCACCTTGCTTGTATAATAAGATATTTTTTCTTAAACCGTGTGTGCCGGGACATCTGTCACATAATGACTTTCCCACACTGAGAGGCTATGTTCAAGTGAGTGGATGTACCCGATGGAAGTCAGCAAAGGAGCTGTGGTGGTCATTGCTGAGGTGTCATATATCCTATGGAAAAAGAAAAGAAAATGCACATTCAATTTAGAGATGTAATTCCAAAACAAGTAGTGCAGTGCAAGTGCTTTAAGCTGTGTCAGCCCCACCTAATCGTGTTGTCCATACAGGAGCTGAGCACTCTGTTCCCTGTACTAGGGGAGAAATAAGCACTGGTTATGCTTAAAGAGTGGCCGTGCAGCTGGCAGACCGCCTGGCTCTCGGTCTTCTTCAGACAGCGGCTATCGTAAATACTCACAAGCCTGCAGAGAAGATGGAAAATTAGTTTGGACTATTTATAGACTGGACAGACTACAGCTGAACTGACTACAAGCAGGCAATCCAATTTAACAACTTTAGAAAACAAATGATCAAAGTGATTACTGCTCTGGAGAAAATATAAATTAATCAAAGATATGAGTCATACCTGCTCTCGGCCACTGCAAAGTACTGCTTGTTTAGTGGATGGACGCTAACACAGTGAAGGCTCTTGGGGTTGAGGGTGTAGAGGGTGTGGAGGGACTCATGGGAGTTGCTGCAGAGAAATTAAAAACATTAAGAGATTAGAAGCAGCTTTGTACCAGTCTGGAAAACATTATGCATGTTTCTGACAATGTTGTTTATGATTAATAAAAAAAGAGAGCAGGCGGTTAGCACTCTTCATGCTTACTGACATTCAACATGATGAAGAGAGATGGTAAAGAATAGAGAAGTGCTGCATTTTTTAAATCATTAATACAACAGTTGAAGAAGATGGCAGTATGTTACCCTGGGGTGCGCCTATCCACAATGGCAACATCTCCACCAAATTGCCCGACAACTAGTGTCATACAGTCATGTGACAGGAAGTCAAAGGTTTTCAGGCCATCTTCAATAGAATACACCTGGTAGGAAGTAGAAAATGATTCAGATCAGCTGGTGAAGTAGGAATATCTTAAAACTGGAGTGGGTTTACAATTCATGCACGATTTTACATCAACTTAATGAGGACATGGAATGTTTTTTTAAACATCTCCACTGATTTATAAGTTTGTTGCAAAGCAGTAATGAGTAAGTCCAGAATATTTCAGCAAAATTAACAGATGTTGTGCTTGAGGGCGGCTGTTCCAACTACAGATTGTTTATTTTTTCTATATGCACACATCCAGGGAGAATCGAATTGAAAACCTTAACAAGCGTTAATGACCCATGCCAGCAGGCGGGGGAGGATTTCTCAATGCAGAAAATATATAGAGAATATATAGAGAAGGTAAACACTGTCCATCTGCTTATATTACGGAGATTGTAAACTGATGCAAAGTGGGTTGAAAATCGGCAAAGCCTTCCTTTAATTACACATAGCTGCATCAAGACTTGTTTGTGTAAAAACTGTTCCTGAAATGGAACCTGTACACCTGTGATGTCAGCCCCAGCAGAATGTCCAGCAACAAGTGATGTCACAGGTGTTTAACACCCATTTAGAATCCTACCCTTTTCTCCATACTGTATTTCTGCCCTGGGGGCCTGTATCTTATTATAATATATATAGGGGGGGGGGGTTCATAATGATCATGAGCCCAAAATGTAAATTCATTACCCCCGCCCCCCCCCCAAAAATAAAATAATAATAACACCGCGCTCTTCAAGTTAAAAGGTATTGGTTCAAACTGTACTTACTGGCTGAAATTATGATTATTATTATCATTATATATACAGTATATATATATTGTTACAGAGTGATATGTGATTGACATGTGATTGTCAGGGACCCCCTTGTTTAATTATAATATGTCAATTTACGTCTTTGCATCAGAGGATCAAACAGGAAGTGGGAGTGGCTTAGAGATTATATCCGTGGCATTTCAGGTGCGCAGGCCCCCCCCCCCCCCTCTCTGCCATGTTGGTCTGCTAGTCTGATCAGGAAGCCATGTATCGCTCCTGTTCCCCAGTGCTCTATAAAATAGGTTATACACATTCAATAGCTCCCATATTTTTATAGGAGATGTAAGAGGCTTTGATCCACGTCCCACCGTCAAAAAACGCAATTGACGAACATACTCGTCCTTGGCACTCTACGTTAGTATTTGAATTGACGAACATACTCGTCCTTGGCACTCAATGAGTTAAGAGATATCCTTGTCAGTGGATGGCTGTTAAACACTGTCTGAAATTAAAAGACTACAGTTACCTTAGCAGGGGGCAGCTTCCGCTTCACTGCTCCGCCGAGTCAGCTTTCTGAGGCACCACAGCTTCTTGCTCCTCCTCCTCCTCGCTGCCTCCGCCAGCGTTACTGCCCTCGCTGTCAGACGAGCTGGCAGGCTGCAGATGAATCTGGATAAGGAGAGATGAGTACGTATGAATTTTCTCATTAAAACATACTGATATCTTAAAACCGTAGGTCCCTGGCACATCTGTCACCAAGTATTGTAGTCGACAAATGTCGACAAAATGTGTAACCCCCCCCCAGACACACACACACACACACACACACACACAGTGTCTCACACTTGCAATTGCAACATTTCAATAGGAAGAAATTCACAAGTTGATGTACAGTTGTTTTGCTAATGAGTTCTACAACAACGGACATGACGCAGACTACCACAGACATCACAGATTTCGACCAAATGATCAATTATAGAAATGAGGATGATAAACGACAAAAGATCAACAGGCAGGTGAAAAATCTGTGGATAATACAGGATGAGACCTGAAGGGAGAGTAACTGCTAAATCGATAGCAAAGGAATCTATCAGATTCTGTTTCAATTTACAAATATGCATATTTCCCTACTAGTAAACAAAGTTAGCCGGTGTGACAGCCTAACTGGTCGCTCCACTATCCTGTCTCCATACAATATGCGTGCGTGTGATTGTTGTTTACTGTGCGTGTGATTGTTGTTTACTTCCTGCAGCAGCTGTTGTGCACTTCTGTCCGCATATTCAACAACTCCACAATGAAACACTGAAGTCTCCGGCGGATGAAAACTACCCTTCTTTGCTTTTTTACCATCTTTTAATCTCCACTGTGCCTGTCCAACAAATAAATAAACTTAGGCTGTCACACCAGGGCTAGAGTCAGACACTCACGCCTCGCGCCACTTGGCGCTAATGGAACTAGGTTCCATTGCCGTTGCCACCCAGTGACGCGGTTTGTTTACCAAAATACTGCTCGGCTGATCCCTCGTATAGCACTTGTCTTAGTGACAAGCAAGACAACAGTAAACGGACAGGTTTTGGCATTGAGTTTGGCGTTAAGAGAGCGAGCTCCGACCCCCAGTAAAACAGCAGGAGTAACGTTAACTCTAGCCCCATAACATGACGCCACTGTACTTACTGTAGCCTACAGCAGTCAGTAAGTACAGTAAGTGGCGTCACGTTAACTCCAGAGTGTCCCTACTTAAGCTTAAGCTTAGTTTTCATTACATGTAGCAGCATTTAAATACAGTACTGCGAAACGCTCATCCCATAATACAAATGTTCGCATCGCATCCCATAATAGTATGATGATACTTGGGATGCCATTGCGAACATAGATGCGAACAGGTTAGCTAAAAGTTTAGCGTCACCAGCGAGGGGCCCCACCGTTGCGGTCGAGGTACATTTCGAAATCCCTCCAGGCCTGAAAATCTTTCTAGGGGAAACACTGCAGGAGGCGAGACATAACGCTGCAACGAACGCGGCTTTCACAGTCTGTGTTAAAGGGGCTATAGATTGAGACAGCTTTCCTGATTTCCCCTCCCCTGATCAGGTAACATAATGACTTTGGAAAAACAGTTAGCAAGCACGACTCCCATAAAGATATATAAAAAGTATACGGGTGCCTGGGTCGGAGGATACTAGTAGGTGACAGATGTCCCGGCACACGCGGTTTAAGAAAAAATATCTTATTTATTGTGGGCAAGCAAGGTGATGAACGTTTCGCCTAGAAGCCTTCTAGGCGAAACGTTCATCACCTTGCTTGTATAATAAGATATTTTTTCTTAAACCGTGTGTGCCGGGACATCTGTCACATAATGACTTTCCCACACTGAGAGGCTATGTTCAAGTGAGTGGATGTACCCGATGGAAGTCAGCAAAGGAGCTGTGGTGGTCATTGCTGAGGTGTCATATATCCTATGGAAAAAGAAAAGAAAATGCACATTCAATTTAGAGATGTAATTCCAAAACAAGTAGTGCAGTGCAAGTGCTTTAAGCTGTGTCAGCCCCACCTAATCGTGTTGTCCATACAGGAGCTGAGCACTCTGTTCCCTGTACTAGGGGAGAAATAAGCACTGGTTATGCTTAAAGAGTGGCCGTGCAGCTGGCAGACCGCCTGGCTCTCGGTCTTCTTCAGACAGCGGCTATCGTAAATACTCACAAGCCTGCAGAGAAGAAGGAAAATTAGTTTGGACTATTTATAGACTGGACAGACTACAGCTGAACTGACTACAAGCAGGCAATCCAATTTAACAACTTTAGAAAACAAATGATCAAAGTGATTACTGCTCTGGAGAAAATATAAATTAATCAAAGATATGAGTCATACCTGCTCTCGGCCACTGCAAAGTACTGCTTGTTTAGTGGATGGACGCTAACACAGTGAAGGCTCTTGGGGTTGAGGGTGTAGAGGGTGTGGAGGGACTCATGGGAGTTGCTGCAGAGAAATTAAAAACATTAAGAGATTAGAAGCAGCTTTGTACCAGTCTGGAAAACATTATGCATGTTTCTGACAATGTTGTTTATGATTAATAAAAAAAGAGAGCAGGCGGTTAGCACTCTTCATGCTTACTGACATTCAACATGATGAAGAGAGATGGTAAAGAATAGAGAAGTGCTGCATTTTTTAAATCATTAATACAACAGTTGAAGAAGATGGCAGTATGTTACCCTGGGGTGCGCCTATCCACAATGGCAACATCTCCACCAAATTGCCCGACAACTAGTGTCATACAGTCATGTGACAGGAAGTCAAAGGTTTTCAGGCCATCTTCAATAGAATACACCTGGTAGGAAGTAGAAAATGATTCAGATCAGCTGGTGAAGTAGGAATATCTTAAAACTGGAGTGGGTTTACAATTCATGCACGATTTTACATCAACTTAATGAGGACATGGAATGTTTTTTTAAACATCTCCACTGATTTATAAGTTTGTTGCAAAGCAGTAATGAGTAAGTCCAGAATATTTCAGCAAAATTAACAGATGTTGTGCTTGAGGGCGGCTGTTCCAACTACAGATTGTTTATTTTTTCTATATGCACACATCCAGGGAGAATCGAATTGAAAACCTTAACAAGCGTTAATGACCCATGCCAGCAGGCGGGGGAGGATTTCTCAATGCAGAAAATATATAGAGAATATATAGAGAAGGTAAACACTGTCCATCTGCTTATATTACGGAGATTGTAAACTGATGCAAAGTGGGTTGAAAATCGGCAAAGCCTTCCTTTAATTACACATAGCTGCATCAAGACTTGTTTGTGTAAAAACTGTTCCTGAAATGGAACCTGTACACCTGTGATGTCAGCCCCAGCAGAATGTCCAGCAACAAGTGATGTCACAGGTGTTTAACACCCATTTAGAATCCTACCCTTTTCTCCATACTGTATTTCTGCCCTGGGGGCCTGTATCTTATTATAATATATATAGGGGGGGGGGGTTCATAATGATCATGAGCCCAAAATGTAAATTCATTACCCCCGCCCCCCCCCCCAAAAATAAAATAATAATAACACCGCGCTCTTCAAGTTAAAAGGTATTGGTTCAAACTGTACTTACTGGCTGAAATTATGATTATTATTATCATTATATATACAGTATATATATATTGTTACAGAGTGATATGTGATTGACATGTGATTGTCAGGGACCCCCTTGTTTAATTATAATATGTCAATTTACGTCTTTGCATCAGAGGATCAAACAGGAAGTGGGAGTGGCTTAGAGATTATATCCGTGGCATTTCAGGTGCGCAGGCCCCCCCCCCCCCCTCTCTGCCATGTTGGTCTGCTAGTCTGATCAGGAAGCCATGTATCGCTCCTGTTCCCCAGTGCTCTATAAAATAGGTTATACACATTCAATAGCTCCCATATTTTTATAGGAGATGTAAGAGGCTTTGATCCACGTCCCACCGTCAAAAAACGCAATTGACGAACATACTCGTCCTTGGCACTCTACGTTAGTATTTGAATTGACGAACATACTCGTCCTTGGCACTCAATGAGTTAAGAGATATCCTTGTCAGTGGATGGCTGTTAAACACTGTCTGAAATTAAAAGACTACAGTTACCTTAGCAGGGGGCAGCTTCCGCTTCACTGCTCCGCCGAGTCAGCTTTCTGAGGCACCACAGCTTCTTGCTCCTCCTCCTCCTCGCTGCCTCCGCCAGCGTTACTGCCCTCGCTGTCAGACGAGCTGGCAGGCTGCAGATGAATCTGGATAAGGAGAGATGAGTACGTATGAATTTTCTCATTAAAACATACTGATATCTTAAAACCGTAGGTCCCTGGCACATCTGTCACCAAGTATTGTAGTCGACAAATGTCGACAAAATGTGTAACCCCCCCCCAGACACACACACACACACACACACACACACAGTGTCTCACACTTGCAATTGCAACATTTCAATAGGAAGAAATTCACAAGTTGATGTACAGTTGTTTTGCTAATGAGTTCTACAACAACGGACATGACGCAGACTACCACAGACATCACAGATTTCGACCAAATGATCAATTATAGAAATGAGGATGATAAACGACAAAAGATCAACAGGCAGGTGAAAAATCTGTGGATAATACAGGATGAGACCTGAAGGGAGAGTAACTGCTAAATCGATAGCAAAGGAATCTATCAGATTCTGTTTCAATTTACAAATATGCATATTTCCCTACTAGTAAACAAAGTTAGCCGGTGTGACAGCCTAACTGGTCGCTCCACTATCCTGTCTCCATACAATATGCGTGCGTGTGATTGTTGTTTACTGTGCGTGTGATTGTTGTTTACTTCCTGCAGCAGCTGTTGTGCACTTCTGTCCGCATATTCAACAACTCCACAATGAAACACTGAAGTCTCCGGCGGATGAAAACTACCCTTCTTTGCTTTTTTACCATCTTTTAATCTCCACTGTGCCTGTCCAACAAATAAATAAACTTAGGCTGTCACACCAGGGCTAGAGTCAGACACTCACGCCTCGCGCCACTTGGCGCTAATGGAACTAGGTTCCATTGCCGTTGCCACCCAGTGACGCGGTTTGTTTACCAAAATACTGCTCGGCTGATCCCTCGTATAGCACTTGTCTTAGTGACAAGCAAGACAACAGTAAACGGACAGGTTTTGGCATTGAGTTTGGCGTTAAGAGAGCGAGCTCCGACCCCCAGTAAAACAGCAGGAGTAACGTTAACTCTAGCCCCATAACATGACGCCACTGTACTTACTGTAGCCTACAGCAGTCAGTAAGTACAGTAAGTGGCGTCACGTTAACTCCAGAGTGTCCCTACTTAAGCTTAAGCTTAGTTTTCATTACATGTAGCAGCATTTAAATACAGTACTGCGAAACGCTCATCCCATAATACAAATGTTCGCATCGCATCCCATAATAGTATGATGATACTTGGGATGCCATTGCGAACATAGATGCGAACAGGTTAGCTAAAAGTTTAGCGTCACCAGCGAGGGGCCCCACCGTTGCGGTCGAGGTACATTTCGAAATCCCTCCAGGCCTGAAAATCTTTCTAGGGGAAACACTGCAGGAGGCGAGACATAACGCTGCAACGAACGCGGCTTTCACAGTCTGTGTTAAAGGGGCTATAGATTGAGACAGCTTTCCTGATTTCCCCTCCCCTGATCAGGTAACATAATGACTTTGGAAAAACAGTTAGCAAGCACGACTCCCATAAAGATATATAAAAAGTATACGGGTGCCTGGGTCGGAGGATACTAGTAGGTGACAGATGTCCCGGCACACGCGGTTTAAGAAAAAATATCTTATTTATTGTGGGCAAGCAAGGTGATGAACGTTTCGCCTAGAAGCCTTCTAGGCGAAACGTTCATCACCTTGCTTGTATAATAAGATATTTTTTCTTAAACCGTGTGTGCCGGGACATCTGTCACATAATGACTTTCCCACACTGAGAGGCTATGTTCAAGTGAGTGGATGTACCCGATGGAAGTCAGCAAAGGAGCTGTGGTGGTCATTGCTGAGGTGTCATATATCCTATGGAAAAAGAAAAGAAAATGCACATTCAATTTAGAGATGTAATTCCAAAACAAGTAGTGCAGTGCAAGTGCTTTAAGCTGTGTCAGCCCCACCTAATCGTGTTGTCCATACAGGAGCTGAGCACTCTGTTCCCTGTACTAGGGGAGAAATAAGCACTGGTTATGCTTAAAGAGTGGCCGTGCAGCTGGCAGACCGCCTGGCTCTCGGTCTTCTTCAGACAGCGGCTATCGTAAATACTCACAAGCCTGCAGAGAAGAAGGAAAATTAGTTTGGACTATTTATAGACTGGACAGACTACAGCTGAACTGACTACAAGCAGGCAATCCAATTTAACAACTTTAGAAAACAAATGATCAAAGTGATTACTGCTCTGGAGAAAATATAAATTAATCAAAGATATGAGTCATACCTGCTCTCGGCCACTGCAAAGTACTGCTTGTTTAGTGGATGGACGCTAACACAGTGAAGGCTCTTGGGGTTGAGGGTGTAGAGGGTGTGGAGGGACTCATGGGAGTTGCTGCAGAGAAATTAAAAACATTAAGAGATTAGAAGCAGCTTTGTACCAGTCTGGAAAACATTATGCATGTTTCTGACAATGTTGTTTATGATTAATAAAAAAAGAGAGCAGGCGGTTAGCACTCTTCATGCTTACTGACATTCAACATGATGAAGAGAGATGGTAAAGAATAGAGAAGTGCTGCATTTTTTAAATCATTAATACAACAGTTGAAGAAGATGGCAGTATGTTACCCTGGGGTGCGCCTATCCACAATGGCAACATCTCCACCAAATTGCCCGACAACTAGTGTCATACAGTCATGTGACAGGAAGTCAAAGGTTTTCAGGCCATCTTCAATAGAATACACCTGGTAGGAAGTAGAAAATGATTCAGATCAGCTGGTGAAGTAGGAATATCTTAAAACTGGAGTGGGTTTACAATTCATGCACGATTTTACATCAACTTAATGAGGACATGGAATGTTTTTTTAAACATCTCCACTGATTTATAAGTTTGTTGCAAAGCAGTAATGAGTAAGTCCAGAATATTTCAGCAAAATTAACAGATGTTGTGCTTGAGGGCGGCTGTTCCAACTACAGATTGTTTATTTTTTCTATATGCACACATCCAGGGAGAATCGAATTGAAAACCTTAACAAGCGTTAATGACCCATGCCAGCAGGCGGGGGAGGATTTCTCAATGCAGAAAATATATAGAGAATATATAGAGAAGGTAAACACTGTCCATCTGCTTATATTACGGAGATTGTAAACTGATGCAAAGTGGGTTGAAAATCGGCAAAGCCTTCCTTTAATTACACATAGCTGCATCAAGACTTGTTTGTGTAAAAACTGTTCCTGAAATGGAACCTGTACACCTGTGATGTCAGCCCCAGCAGAATGTCCAGCAACAAGTGATGTCACAGGTGTTTAACACCCATTTAGAATCCTACCCTTTTCTCCATACTGTATTTCTGCCCTGGGGGCCTGTATCTTATTATAATATATATAGGGGGGGGGGGTTCATAATGATCATGAGCCCAAAATGTAAATTCATTACCCCCGCCCCCCCCCCCAAAAATAAAATAATAATAACACCGCGCTCTTCAAGTTAAAAGGTATTGGTTCAAACTGTACTTACTGGCTGAAATTATGATTATTATTATCATTATATATACAGTATATATATATTGTTACAGAGTGATATGTGATTGACATGTGATTGTCAGGGACCCCCTTGTTTAATTATAATATGTCAATTTACGTCTTTGCATCAGAGGATCAAACAGGAAGTGGGAGTGGCTTAGAGATTATATCCGTGGCATTTCAGGTGCGCAGGCCCCCCCCCCCCCCTCTCTGCCATGTTGGTCTGCTAGTCTGATCAGGAAGCCATGTATCGCTCCTGTTCCCCAGTGCTCTATAAAATAGGTTATACACATTCAATAGCTCCCATATTTTTATAGGAGATGTAAGAGGCTTTGATCCACGTCCCACCGTCAAAAAACGCAATTGACGAACATACTCGTCCTTGGCACTCTACGTTAGTATTTGAATTGACGAACATACTCGTCCTTGGCACTCAATGAGTTAAGAGATATCCTTGTCAGTGGATGGCTGTTAAACACTGTCTGAAATTAAAAGACTACAGTTACCTTAGCAGGGGGCAGCTTCCGCTTCACTGCTCCGCCGAGTCAGCTTTCTGAGGCACCACAGCTTCTTGCTCCTCCTCCTCCTCGCTGCCTCCGCCAGCGTTACTGCCCTCGCTGTCAGACGAGCTGGCAGGCTGCAGATGAATCTGGATAAGGAGAGATGAGTACGTATGAATTTTCTCATTAAAACATACTGATATCTTAAAACCGTAGGTCCCTGGCACATCTGTCACCAAGTATTGTAGTCGACAAATGTCGACAAAATGTGTAACCCCCCCCCAGACACACACACACACACACACACACACACAGTGTCTCACACTTGCAATTGCAACATTTCAATAGGAAGAAATTCACAAGTTGATGTACAGTTGTTTTGCTAATGAGTTCTACAACAACGGACATGACGCAGACTACCACAGACATCACAGATTTCGACCAAATGATCAATTATAGAAATGAGGATGATAAACGACAAAAGATCAACAGGCAGGTGAAAAATCTGTGGATAATACAGGATGAGACCTGAAGGGAGAGTAACTGCTAAATCGATAGCAAAGGAATCTATCAGATTCTGTTTCAATTTACAAATATGCATATTTCCCTACTAGTAAACAAAGTTAGCCGGTGTGACAGCCTAACTGGTCGCTCCACTATCCTGTCTCCATACAATATGCGTGCGTGTGATTGTTGTTTACTGTGCGTGTGATTGTTGTTTACTTCCTGCAGCAGCTGTTGTGCACTTCTGTCCGCATATTCAACAACTCCACAATGAAACACTGAAGTCTCCGGCGGATGAAAACTACCCTTCTTTGCTTTTTTACCATCTTTTAATCTCCACTGTGCCTGTCCAACAAATAAATAAACTTAGGCTGTCACACCAGGGCTAGAGTCAGACACTCACGCCTCGCGCCACTTGGCGCTAATGGAACTAGGTTCCATTGCCGTTGCCACCCAGTGACGCGGTTTGTTTACCAAAATACTGCTCGGCTGATCCCTCGTATAGCACTTGTCTTAGTGACAAGCAAGACAACAGTAAACGGACAGGTTTTGGCATTGAGTTTGGCGTTAAGAGAGCGAGCTCCGACCCCCAGTAAAACAGCAGGAGTAACGTTAACTCTAGCCCCATAACATGACGCCACTGTACTTACTGTAGCCTACAGCAGTCAGTAAGTACAGTAAGTGGCGTCACGTTAACTCCAGAGTGTCCCTACTTAAGCTTAAGCTTAGTTTTCATTACATGTAGCAGCATTTAAATACAGTACTGCGAAACGCTCATCCCATAATACAAATGTTCGCATCGCATCCCATAATAGTATGATGATACTTGGGATGCCATTGCGAACATAGATGCGAACAGGTTAGCTAAAAGTTTAGCGTCACCAGCGAGGGGCCCCACCGTTGCGGTCGAGGTACATTTCGAAATCCCTCCAGGCCTGAAAATCTTTCTAGGGGAAACACTGCAGGAGGCGAGACATAACGCTGCAACGAACGCGGCTTTCACAGTCTGTGTTAAAGGGGCTATAGATTGAGACAGCTTTCCTGATTTCCCCTCCCCTGATCAGGTAACATAATGACTTTGGAAAAACAGTTAGCAAGCACGACTCCCATAAAGATATATAAAAAGTATACGGGTGCCTGGGTCGGAGGATACTAGTAGGTGACAGATGTCCCGGCACACGCGGTTTAAGAAAAAATATCTTATTTATTGTGGGCAAGCAAGGTGATGAACGTTTCGCCTAGAAGCCTTCTAGGCGAAACGTTCATCACCTTGCTTGTATAATAAGATATTTTTTCTTAAACCGTGTGTGCCGGGACATCTGTCACATAATGACTTTCCCACACTGAGAGGCTATGTTCAAGTGAGTGGATGTACCCGATGGAAGTCAGCAAAGGAGCTGTGGTGGTCATTGCTGAGGTGTCATATATCCTATGGAAAAAGAAAAGAAAATGCACATTCAATTTAGAGATGTAATTCCAAAACAAGTAGTGCAGTGCAAGTGCTTTAAGCTGTGTCAGCCCCACCTAATCGTGTTGTCCATACAGGAGCTGAGCACTCTGTTCCCTGTACTAGGGGAGAAATAAGCACTGGTTATGCTTAAAGAGTGGCCGTGCAGCTGGCAGACCGCCTGGCTCTCGGTCTTCTTCAGACAGCGGCTATCGTAAATACTCACAAGCCTGCAGAGAAGAAGGAAAATTAGTTTGGACTATTTATAGACTGGACAGACTACAGCTGAACTGACTACAAGCAGGCAATCCAATTTAACAACTTTAGAAAACAAATGATCAAAGTGATTACTGCTCTGGAGAAAATATAAATTAATCAAAGATATGAGTCATACCTGCTCTCGGCCACTGCAAAGTACTGCTTGTTTAGTGGATGGACGCTAACACAGTGAAGGCTCTTGGGGTTGAGGGTGTAGAGGGTGTGGAGGGACTCATGGGAGTTGCTGCAGAGAAATTAAAAACATTAAGAGATTAGAAGCAGCTTTGTACCAGTCTGGAAAACATTATGCATGTTTCTGACAATGTTGTTTATGATTAATAAAAAAAGAGAGCAGGCGGTTAGCACTCTTCATGCTTACTGACATTCAACATGATGAAGAGAGATGGTAAAGAATAGAGAAGTGCTGCATTTTTTAAATCATTAATACAACAGTTGAAGAAGATGGCAGTATGTTACCCTGGGGTGCGCCTATCCACAATGGCAACATCTCCACCAAATTGCCCGACAACTAGTGTCATACAGTCATGTGACAGGAAGTCAAAGGTTTTCAGGCCATCTTCAATAGAATACACCTGGTAGGAAGTAGAAAATGATTCAGATCAGCTGGTGAAGTAGGAATATCTTAAAACTGGAGTGGGTTTACAATTCATGCACGATTTTACATCAACTTAATGAGGACATGGAATGTTTTTTTAAACATCTCCACTGATTTATAAGTTTGTTGCAAAGCAGTAATGAGTAAGTCCAGAATATTTCAGCAAAATTAACAGATGTTGTGCTTGAGGGCGGCTGTTCCAACTACAGATTGTTTATTTTTTCTATATGCACACATCCAGGGAGAATCGAATTGAAAACCTTAACAAGCGTTAATGACCCATGCCAGCAGGCGGGGGAGGATTTCTCAATGCAGAAAATATATAGAGAATATATAGAGAAGGTAAACACTGTCCATCTGCTTATATTACGGAGATTGTAAACTGATGCAAAGTGGGTTGAAAATCGGCAAAGCCTTCCTTTAATTACACATAGCTGCATCAAGACTTGTTTGTGTAAAAACTGTTCCTGAAATGGAACCTGTACACCTGTGATGTCAGCCCCAGCAGAATGTCCAGCAACAAGTGATGTCACAGGTGTTTAACACCCATTTAGAATCCTACCCTTTTCTCCATACTGTATTTCTGCCCTGGGGGCCTGTATCTTATTATAATATATATAGGGGGGGGGGGTTCATAATGATCATGAGCCCAAAATGTAAATTCATTACCCCCGCCCCCCCCCCCAAAAATAAAATAATAATAACACCGCGCTCTTCAAGTTAAAAGGTATTGGTTCAAACTGTACTTACTGGCTGAAATTATGATTATTATTATCATTATATATACAGTATATATATATTGTTACAGAGTGATATGTGATTGACATGTGATTGTCAGGGACCCCCTTGTTTAATTATAATATGTCAATTTACGTCTTTGCATCAGAGGATCAAACAGGAAGTGGGAGTGGCTTAGAGATTATATCCGTGGCATTTCAGGTGCGCAGGCCCCCCCCCCCCCCTCTCTGCCATGTTGGTCTGCTAGTCTGATCAGGAAGCCATGTATCGCTCCTGTTCCCCAGTGCTCTATAAAATAGGTTATACACATTCAATAGCTCCCATATTTTTATAGGAGATGTAAGAGGCTTTGATCCACGTCCCACCGTCAAAAAACGCAATTGACGAACATACTCGTCCTTGGCACTCTACGTTAGTATTTGAATTGACGAACATACTCGTCCTTGGCACTCAATGAGTTAAGAGATATCCTTGTCAGTGGATGGCTGTTAAACACTGTCTGAAATTAAAAGACTACAGTTACCTTAGCAGGGGGCAGCTTCCGCTTCACTGCTCCGCCGAGTCAGCTTTCTGAGGCACCACAGCTTCTTGCTCCTCCTCCTCCTCGCTGCCTCCGCCAGCGTTACTGCCCTCGCTGTCAGACGAGCTGGCAGGCTGCAGATGAATCTGGATAAGGAGAGATGAGTACGTATGAATTTTCTCATTAAAACATACTGATATCTTAAAACCGTAGGTCCCTGGCACATCTGTCACCAAGTATTGTAGTCGACAAATGTCGACAAAATGTGTAACCCCCCCCCAGACACACACACACACACACACACACACACAGTGTCTCACACTTGCAATTGCAACATTTCAATAGGAAGAAATTCACAAGTTGATGTACAGTTGTTTTGCTAATGAGTTCTACAACAACGGACATGACGCAGACTACCACAGACATCACAGATTTCGACCAAATGATCAATTATAGAAATGAGGATGATAAACGACAAAAGATCAACAGGCAGGTGAAAAATCTGTGGATAATACAGGATGAGACCTGAAGGGAGAGTAACTGCTAAATCGATAGCAAAGGAATCTATCAGATTCTGTTTCAATTTACAAATATGCATATTTCCCTACTAGTAAACAAAGTTAGCCGGTGTGACAGCCTAACTGGTCGCTCCACTATCCTGTCTCCATACAATATGCGTGCGTGTGATTGTTGTTTACTGTGCGTGTGATTGTTGTTTACTTCCTGCAGCAGCTGTTGTGCACTTCTGTCCGCATATTCAACAACTCCACAATGAAACACTGAAGTCTCCGGCGGATGAAAACTACCCTTCTTTGCTTTTTTACCATCTTTTAATCTCCACTGTGCCTGTCCAACAAATAAATAAACTTAGGCTGTCACACCAGGGCTAGAGTCAGACACTCACGCCTCGCGCCACTTGGCGCTAATGGAACTAGGTTCCATTGCCGTTGCCACCCAGTGACGCGGTTTGTTTACCAAAATACTGCTCGGCTGATCCCTCGTATAGCACTTGTCTTAGTGACAAGCAAGACAACAGTAAACGGACAGGTTTTGGCATTGAGTTTGGCGTTAAGAGAGCGAGCTCCGACCCCCAGTAAAACAGCAGGAGTAACGTTAACTCTAGCCCCATAACATGACGCCACTGTACTTACTGTAGCCTACAGCAGTCAGTAAGTACAGTAAGTGGCGTCACGTTAACTCCAGAGTGTCCCTACTTAAGCTTAAGCTTAGTTTTCATTACATGTAGCAGCATTTAAATACAGTACTGCGAAACGCTCATCCCATAATACAAATGTTCGCATCGCATCCCATAATAGTATGATGATACTTGGGATGCCATTGCGAACATAGATGCGAACAGGTTAGCTAAAAGTTTAGCGTCACCAGCGAGGGGCCCCACCGTTGCGGTCGAGGTACATTTCGAAATCCCTCCAGGCCTGAAAATCTTTCTAGGGGAAACACTGCAGGAGGCGAGACATAACGCTGCAACGAACGCGGCTTTCACAGTCTGTGTTAAAGGGGCTATAGATTGAGACAGCTTTCCTGATTTCCCCTCCCCTGATCAGGTAACATAATGACTTTGGAAAAACAGTTAGCAAGCACGACTCCCATAAAGATATATAAAAAGTATACGGGTGCCTGGGTCGGAGGATACTAGTAGGTGACAGATGTCCCGGCACACGCGGTTTAAGAAAAAATATCTTATTTATTGTGGGCAAGCAAGGTGATGAACGTTTCGCCTAGAAGCCTTCTAGGCGAAACGTTCATCACCTTGCTTGTATAATAAGATATTTTTTCTTAAACCGTGTGTGCCGGGACATCTGTCACATAATGACTTTCCCACACTGAGAGGCTATGTTCAAGTGAGTGGATGTACCCGATGGAAGTCAGCAAAGGAGCTGTGGTGGTCATTGCTGAGGTGTCATATATCCTATGGAAAAAGAAAAGAAAATGCACATTCAATTTAGAGATGTAATTCCAAAACAAGTAGTGCAGTGCAAGTGCTTTAAGCTGTGTCAGCCCCACCTAATCGTGTTGTCCATACAGGAGCTGAGCACTCTGTTCCCTGTACTAGGGGAGAAATAAGCACTGGTTATGCTTAAAGAGTGGCCGTGCAGCTGGCAGACCGCCTGGCTCTCGGTCTTCTTCAGACAGCGGCTATCGTAAATACTCACAAGCCTGCAGAGAAGAAGGAAAATTAGTTTTGACTATTTATAGACTGGACAGACTACAGCTGAACTGACTACAAGCAGGCAATCCAATTTAACAACTTTAGAAAACAAATGATCAAAGTGATTACTGCTCTGGAGAAAATATAAATTAATCAAAGATATGAGTCATACCTGCTCTCGGCCACTGCAAAGTACTGCTTGTTTAGTGGATGGACGCTAACACAGTGAAGGCTCTTGGGGTTGAGGGTGTAGAGGGTGTGGAGGGACTCATGGGAGTTGCTGCAGAGAAATTAAAAACATTAAGAGATTAGAAGCAGCTTTGTACCAGTCTGGAAAACATTATGCATGTTTCTGACAATGTTGTTTATGATTAATAAAAAAAGAGAGCAGGCGGTTAGCACTCTTCATGCTTACTGACATTCAACATGATGAAGAGAGATGGTAAAGAATAGAGAAGTGCTGCATTTTTTAAATCATTAATACAACAGTTGAAGAAGATGGCAGTATGTTACCCTGGGGTGCGCCTATCCACAATGGCAACATCTCCACCAAATTGCCCGACAACTAGTGTCATACAGTCATGTGACAGGAAGTCAAAGGTTTTCAGGCCATCTTCAATAGAATACACCTGGTAGGAAGTAGAAAATGATTCAGATCAGCTGGTGAAGTAGGAATATCTTAAAACTGGAGTGGGTTTACAATTCATGCACGATTTTACATCAACTTAATGAGGACATGGAATGTTTTTTTAAACATCTCCACTGATTTATAAGTTTGTTGCAAAGCAGTAATGAGTAAGTCCAGAATATTTCAGCAAAATTAACAGATGTTGTGCTTGAGGGCGGCTGTTCCAACTACAGATTGTTTATTTTTTCTATATGCACACATCCAGGGAGAATCGAATTGAAAACCTTAACAAGCGTTAATGACCCATGCCAGCAGGCGGGGGAGGATTTCTCAATGCAGAAAATATATAGAGAATATATAGAGAAGGTAAACACTGTCCATCTGCTTATATTACGGAGATTGTAAACTGATGCAAAGTGGGTTGAAAATCGGCAAAGCCTTCCTTTAATTACACATAGCTGCATCAAGACTTGTTTGTGTAAAAACTGTTCCTGAAATGGAACCTGTACACCTGTGATGTCAGCCCCAGCAGAATGTCCAGCAACAAGTGATGTCACAGGTGTTTAACACCCATTTAGAATCCTACCCTTTTCTCCATACTGTATTTCTGCCCTGGGGGCCTGTATCTTATTATAATATATATAGGGGGGGGGGGTTCATAATGATCATGAGCCCAAAATGTAAATTCATTACCCCCGCCCCCCCCCCCAAAAATAAAATAATAATAACACCGCGCTCTTCAAGTTAAAAGGTATTGGTTCAAACTGTACTTACTGGCTGAAATTATGATTATTATTATCATTATATATACAGTATATATATATTGTTACAGAGTGATATGTGATTGACATGTGATTGTCAGGGACCCCCTTGTTTAATTATAATATGTCAATTTACGTCTTTGCATCAGAGGATCAAACAGGAAGTGGGAGTGGCTTAGAGATTATATCCGTGGCATTTCAGGTGCGCAGGCCCCCCCCCCCCCTCTCTGCCATGTTGGTCTGCTAGTCTGATCAGGAAGCCATGTATCGCTCCTGTTCCCCAGTGCTCTATAAAATAGGTTATACACATTCAATAGCTCCCATATTTTTATAGGAGATGTAAGAGGCTTTGATCCACGTCCCACCGTCAAAAAACGCAATTGACGAACATACTCGTCCTTGGCACTCTACGTTAGTATTTGAATTGACGAACATACTCGTCCTTGGCACTCAATGAGTTAAGAGATATCCTTGTCAGTGGATGGCTGTTAAACACTGTCTGAAATTAAAAGACTACAGTTACCTTAGCAGGGGGCAGCTTCCGCTTCACTGCTCCGCCGAGTCAGCTTTCTGAGGCACCACAGCTTCTTGCTCCTCCTCCTCCTCGCTGCCTCCGCCAGCGTTACTGCCCTCGCTGTCAGACGAGCTGGCAGGCTGCAGATGAATCTGGATAAGGAGAGATGAGTACGTATGAATTTTCTCATTAAAACATACTGATATCTTAAAACCGTAGGTCCCTGGCACATCTGTCACCAAGTATTGTAGTCGACAAATGTCGACAAAATGTGTAACCCCCCCCCAGACACACACACACACACACACACACACACAGTGTCTCACACTTGCAATTGCAACATTTCAATAGGAAGAAATTCACAAGTTGATGTACAGTTGTTTTGCTAATGAGTTCTACAACAACGGACATGACGCAGACTACCACAGACATCACAGATTTCGACCAAATGATCAATTATAGAAATGAGGATGATAAACGACAAAAGATCAACAGGCAGGTGAAAAATCTGTGGATAATACAGGATGAGACCTGAAGGGAGAGTAACTGCTAAATCGATAGCAAAGGAATCTATCAGATTCTGTTTCAATTTACAAATATGCATATTTCCCTACTAGTAAACAAAGTTAGCCGGTGTGACAGCCTAACTGGTCGCTCCACTATCCTGTCTCCATACAATATGCGTGCGTGTGATTGTTGTTTACTGTGCGTGTGATTGTTGTTTACTTCCTGCAGCAGCTGTTGTGCACTTCTGTCCGCATATTCAACAACTCCACAATGAAACACTGAAGTCTCCGGCGGATGAAAACTACCCTTCTTTGCTTTTTTACCATCTTTTAATCTCCACTGTGCCTGTCCAACAAATAAATAAACTTAGGCTGTCACACCAGGGCTAGAGTCAGACACTCACGCCTCGCGCCACTTGGCGCTAATGGAACTAGGTTCCATTGCCGTTGCCACCCAGTGACGCGGTTTGTTTACCAAAATACTGCTCGGCTGATCCCTCGTATAGCACTTGTCTTAGTGACAAGCAAGACAACAGTAAACGGACAGGTTTTGGCATTGAGTTTGGCGTTAAGAGAGCGAGCTCCGACCCCCAGTAAAACAGCAGGAGTAACGTTAACTCTAGCCCCATAACATGACGCCACTGTACTTACTGTAGCCTACAGCAGTCAGTAAGTACAGTAAGTGGCGTCACGTTAACTCCAGAGTGTCCCTACTTAAGCTTAAGCTTAGTTTTCATTACATGTAGCAGCATTTAAATACAGTACTGCGAAACGCTCATCCCATAATACAAATGTTCGCATCGCATCCCATAATAGTATGATGATACTTGGGATGCCATTGCGAACATAGATGCGAACAGGTTAGCTAAAAGTTTAGCGTCACCAGCGAGGGGCCCCACCGTTGCGGTCGAGGTACATTTCGAAATCCCTCCAGGCCTGAAAATCTTTCTAGGGGAAACACTGCAGGAGGCGAGACATAACGCTGCAACGAACGCGGCTTTCACAGTCTGTGTTAAAGGGGCTATAGATTGAGACAGCTTTCCTGATTTCCCCTCCCCTGATCAGGTAACATAATGACTTTGGAAAAACAGTTAGCAAGCACGACTCCCATAAAGATATATAAAAAGTATACGGGTGCCTGGGTCGGAGGATACTAGTAGGTGACAGATGTCCCGGCACACGCGGTTTAAGAAAAAATATCTTATTTATTGTGGGCAAGCAAGGTGATGAACGTTTCGCCTAGAAGCCTTCTAGGCGAAACGTTCATCACCTTGCTTGTATAATAAGATATTTTTTCTTAAACCGTGTGTGCCGGGACATCTGTCACATAATGACTTTCCCACACTGAGAGGCTATGTTCAAGTGAGTGGATGTACCCGATGGAAGTCAGCAAAGGAGCTGTGGTGGTCATTGCTGAGGTGTCATATATCCTATGGAAAAAGAAAAGAAAATGCACATTCAATTTAGAGATGTAATTCCAAAACAAGTAGTGCAGTGCAAGTGCTTTAAGCTGTGTCAGCCCCACCTAATCGTGTTGTCCATACAGGAGCTGAGCACTCTGTTCCCTGTACTAGGGGAGAAATAAGCACTGGTTATGCTTAAAGAGTGGCCGTGCAGCTGGCAGACCGCCTGGCTCTCGGTCTTCTTCAGACAGCGGCTATCGTAAATACTCACAAGCCTGCAGAGAAGAAGGAAAATTAGTTTGGACTATTTATAGACTGGACAGACTACAGCTGAACTGACTACAAGCAGGCAATCCAATTTAACAACTTTAGAAAACAAATGATCAAAGTGATTACTGCTCTGGAGAAAATATAAATTAATCAAAGATATGAGTCATACCTGCTCTCGGCCACTGCAAAGTACTGCTTGTTTAGTGGATGGACGCTAACACAGTGAAGGCTCTTGGGGTTGAGGGTGTAGAGGGTGTGGAGGGACTCATGGGAGTTGCTGCAGAGAAATTAAAAACATTAAGAGATTAGAAGCAGCTTTGTACCAGTCTGGAAAACATTATGCATGTTTCTGACAATGTTGTTTATGATTAATAAAAAAAGAGAGCAGGCGGTTAGCACTCTTCATGCTTACTGACATTCAACATGATGAAGAGAGATGGTAAAGAATAGAGAAGTGCTGCATTTTTTAAATCATTAATACAACAGTTGAAGAAGATGGCAGTATGTTACCCTGGGGTGCGCCTATCCACAATGGCAACATCTCCACCAAATTGCCCGACAACTAGTGTCATACAGTCATGTGACAGGAAGTCAAAGGTTTTCAGGCCATCTTCAATAGAATACACCTGGTAGGAAGTAGAAAATGATTCAGATCAGCTGGTGAAGTAGGAATATCTTAAAACTGGAGTGGGTTTACAATTCATGCACGATTTTACATCAACTTAATGAGGACA
Source organism: Poromitra crassiceps (assembly GCF_964638095.1). NCBI lineage: Eukaryota > Metazoa > Chordata > Actinopteri > Beryciformes > Melamphaidae > Poromitra > Poromitra crassiceps. The sequence goes on from NW_028152134.1 coordinate 207,837, forward strand.
TGGAATGTTTTTTTAAACATCTCCACTGATTTATAAGTTTGTTGCAAAGCAGTAATGAGTAAGTCCAGAATATTTCAGCAAAATTAACAGATGTTGTGCTTGAGGGCGGCTGTTCCAACTACAGATTGTTTATTTTTTCTATATGCACACATCCAGGGAGAATCGAATTGAAAACCTTAACAAGCGTTAATGACCCATGCCAGCAGGCGGGGGAGGATTTCTCAATGCAGAAAATATATAGAGAATATATAGAGAAGGTAAACACTGTCCATCTGCTTATATTACGGAGATTGTAAACTGATGCAAAGTGGGTTGAAAATCGGCAAAGCCTTCCTTTAATTACACATAGCTGCATCAAGACTTGTTTGTGTAAAAACTGTTCCTGAAATGGAACCTGTACACCTGTGATGTCAGCCCCAGCAGAATGTCCAGCAACAAGTGATGTCACAGGTGTTTAACACCCATTTAGAATCCTACCCTTTTCTCCATACTGTATTTCTGCCCTGGGGGCCTGTATCTTATTATAATATATATAGGGGGGGGGGGGTTCATAATGATCATGAGCCCAAAATGTAAATTCATTACCCCCGCCCCCCCCCCCAAAAATAAAATAATAATAACACCGCGCTCTTCAAGTTAAAAGGTATTGGTTCAAACTGTACTTACTGGCTGAAATTATGATTATTATTATCATTATATATACAGTATATATATATTGTTACAGAGTGATATGTGATTGACATGTGATTGTCAGGGACCCCCTTGTTTAATTATAATATGTCAATTTACGTCTTTGCATCAGAGGATCAAACAGGAAGTGGGAGTGGCTTAGAGATTATATCCGTGGCATTTCAGGTGCGCAGGCCCCCCCCCCCCCCTCTCTGCCATGTTGGTCTGCTAGTCTGATCAGGAAGCCATGTATCGCTCCTGTTCCCCAGTGCTCTATAAAATAGGTTATACACATTCAATAGCTCCCATATTTTTATAGGAGATGTAAGAGGCTTTGATCCACGTCCCACCGTCAAAAAACGCAATTGACGAACATACTCGTCCTTGGCACTCTACGTTAGTATTTGAATTGACGAACATACTCGTCCTTGGCACTCAATGAGTTAAGAGATATCCTTGTCAGTGGATGGCTGTTAAACACTGTCTGAAATTAAAAGACTACAGTTACCTTAGCAGGGGGCAGCTTCCGCTTCACTGCTCCGCCGAGTCAGCTTTCTGAGGCACCACAGCTTCTTGCTCCTCCTCCTCCTCGCTGCCTCCGCCAGCGTTACTGCCCTCGCTGTCAGACGAGCTGGCAGGCTGCAGATGAATCTGGATAAGGAGAGATGAGTACGTATGAATTTTCTCATTAAAACATACTGATATCTTAAAACCGTAGGTCCCTGGCACATCTGTCACCAAGTATTGTAGTCGACAAATGTCGACAAAATGTGTAACCCCCCCCCAGACACACACACACACACACACACACACACAGTGTCTCACACTTGCAATTGCAACATTTCAATAGGAAGAAATTCACAAGTTGATGTACAGTTGTTTTGCTAATGAGTTCTACAACAACGGACATGACGCAGACTACCACAGACATCACAGATTTCGACCAAATGATCAATTATAGAAATGAGGATGATAAACGACAAAAGATCAACAGGCAGGTGAAAAATCTGTGGATAATACAGGATGAGACCTGAAGGGAGAGTAACTGCTAAATCGATAGCAAAGGAATCTATCAGATTCTGTTTCAATTTACAAATATGCATATTTCCCTACTAGTAAACAAAGTTAGCCGGTGTGACAGCCTAACTGGTCGCTCCACTATCCTGTCTCCATACAATATGCGTGCGTGTGATTGTTGTTTACTGTGCGTGTGATTGTTGTTTACTTCCTGCAGCAGCTGTTGTGCACTTCTGTCCGCATATTCAACAACTCCACAATGAAACACTGAAGTCTCCGGCGGATGAAAACTACCCTTCTTTGCTTTTTTACCATCTTTTAATCTCCACTGTGCCTGTCCAACAAATAAATAAACTTAGGCTGTCACACCAGGGCTAGAGTCAGACACTCACGCCTCGCGCCACTTGGCGCTAATGGAACTAGGTTCCATTGCCGTTGCCACCCAGTGACGCGGTTTGTTTACCAAAATACTGCTCGGCTGATCCCTCGTATAGCACTTGTCTTAGTGACAAGCAAGACAACAGTAAACGGACAGGTTTTGGCATTGAGTTTGGCGTTAAGAGAGCGAGCTCCGACCCCCAGTAAAACAGCAGGAGTAACGTTAACTCTAGCCCCATAACATGACGCCACTGTACTTACTGTAGCCTACAGCAGTCAGTAAGTACAGTAAGTGGCGTCACGTTAACTCCAGAGTGTCCCTACTTAAGCTTAAGCTTAGTTTTCATTACATGTAGCAGCATTTAAATACAGTACTGCGAAACGCTCATCCCATAATACAAATGTTCGCATCGCATCCCATAATAGTATGATGATACTTGGGATGCCATTGCGAACATAGATGCGAACAGGTTAGCTAAAAGTTTAGCGTCACCAGCGAGGGGCCCCACCGTTGCGGTCGAGGTACATTTCGAAATCCCTCCAGGCCTGAAAATCTTTCTAGGGGAAACACTGCAGGAGGCGAGACATAACGCTGCAACGAACGCGGCTTTCACAGTCTGTGTTAAAGGGGCTATAGATTGAGACAGCTTTCCTGATTTCCCCTCCCCTGATCAGGTAACATAATGACTTTGGAAAAACAGTTAGCAAGCACGACTCCCATAAAGATATATAAAAAGTATACGGGTGCCTGGGTCGGAGGATACTAGTAGGTGACAGATGTCCCGGCACACGCGGTTTAAGAAAAAATATCTTATTTATTGTGGGCAAGCAAGGTGATGAACGTTTCGCCTAGAAGCCTTCTAGGCGAAACGTTCATCACCTTGCTTGTATAATAAGATATTTTTTCTTAAACCGTGTGTGCCGGGACATCTGTCACATAATGACTTTCCCACACTGAGAGGCTATGTTCAAGTGAGTGGATGTACCCGATGGAAGTCAGCAAAGGAGCTGTGGTGGTCATTGCTGAGGTGTCATATATCCTATGGAAAAAGAAAAGAAAATGCACATTCAATTTAGAGATGTAATTCCAAAACAAGTAGTGCAGTGCAAGTGCTTTAAGCTGTGTCAGCCCCACCTAATCGTGTTGTCCATACAGGAGCTGAGCACTCTGTTCCCTGTACTAGGGGAGAAATAAGCACTGGTTATGCTTAAAGAGTGGCCGTGCAGCTGGCAGACCGCCTGGCTCTCGGTCTTCTTCAGACAGCGGCTATCGTAAATACTCACAAGCCTGCAGAGAAGAAGGAAAATTAGTTTGGACTATTTATAGACTGGACAGACTACAGCTGAACTGACTACAAGCAGGCAATCCAATTTAACAACTTTAGAAAACAAATGATCAAAGTGATTACTGCTCTGGAGAAAATATAAATTAATCAAAGATATGAGTCATACCTGCTCTCGGCCACTGCAAAGTACTGCTTGTTTAGTGGATGGACGCTAACACAGTGAAGGCTCTTGGGGTTGAGGGTGTAGAGGGTGTGGAGGGACTCATGGGAGTTGCTGCAGAGAAATTAAAAACATTAAGAGATTAGAAGCAGCTTTGTACCAGTCTGGAAAACATTATGCATGTTTCTGACAATGTTGTTTATGATTAATAAAAAAAGAGAGCAGGCGGTTAGCACTCTTCATGCTTACTGACATTCAACATGATGAAGAGAGATGGTAAAGAATAGAGAAGTGCTGCATTTTTTAAATCATTAATACAACAGTTGAAGAAGATGGCAGTATGTTACCCTGGGGTGCGCCTATCCACAATGGCAACATCTCCACCAAATTGCCCGACAACTAGTGTCATACAGTCATGTGACAGGAAGTCAAAGGTTTTCAGGCCATCTTCAATAGAATACACCTGGTAGGAAGTAGAAAATGATTCAGATCAGCTGGTGAAGTAGGAATATCTTAAAACTGGAGTGGGTTTACAATTCATGCACGATTTTACATCAACTTAATGAGGACATGGAATGTTTTTTTAAACATCTCCACTGATTTATAAGTTTGTTGCAAAGCAGTAATGAGTAAGTCCAGAATATTTCAGCAAAATTAACAGATGTTGTGCTTGAGGGCGGCTGTTCCAACTACAGATTGTTTATTTTTTCTATATGCACACATCCAGGGAGAATCGAATTGAAAACCTTAACAAGCGTTAATGACCCATGCCAGCAGGCGGGGGAGGATTTCTCAATGCAGAAAATATATAGAGAATATATAGAGAAGGTAAACACTGTCCATCTGCTTATATTACGGAGATTGTAAACTGATGCAAAGTGGGTTGAAAATCGGCAAAGCCTTCCTTTAATTACACATAGCTGCATCAAGACTTGTTTGTGTAAAAACTGTTCCTGAAATGGAACCTGTACACCTGTGATGTCAGCCCCAGCAGAATGTCCAGCAACAAGTGATGTCACAGGTGTTTAACACCCATTTAGAATCCTACCCTTTTCTCCATACTGTATTTCTGCCCTGGGGGCCTGTATCTTATTATAATATATATAGGGGGGGGGGGGTTCATAATGATCATGAGCCCAAAATGTAAATTCATTACCCCCGCCCCCCCCCCCAAAAATAAAATAATAATAACACCGCGCTCTTCAAGTTAAAAGGTATTGGTTCAAACTGTACTTACTGGCTGAAATTATGATTATTATTATCATTATATATACAGTATATATATATTGTTACAGAGTGATATGTGATTGACATGTGATTGTCAGGGACCCCCTTGTTTAATTATAATATGTCAATTTACGTCTTTGCATCAGAGGATCAAACAGGAAGTGGGAGTGGCTTAGAGATTATATCCGTGGCATTTCAGGTGCGCAGGCCCCCCCCCCCCCCTCTCTGCCATGTTGGTCTGCTAGTCTGATCAGGAAGCCATGTATCGCTCCTGTTCCCCAGTGCTCTATAAAATAGGTTATACACATTCAATAGCTCCCATATTTTTATAGGAGATGTAAGAGGCTTTGATCCACGTCCCACCGTCAAAAAACGCAATTGACGAACATACTCGTCCTTGGCACTCTACGTTAGTATTTGAATTGACGAACATACTCGTCCTTGGCACTCAATGAGTTAAGAGATATCCTTGTCAGTGGATGGCTGTTAAACACTGTCTGAAATTAAAAGACTACAGTTACCTTAGCAGGGGGCAGCTTCCGCTTCACTGCTCCGCCGAGTCAGCTTTCTGAGGCACCACAGCTTCTTGCTCCTCCTCCTCCTCGCTGCCTCCGCCAGCGTTACTGCCCTCGCTGTCAGACGAGCTGGCAGGCTGCAGATGAATCTGGATAAGGAGAGATGAGTACGTATGAATTTTCTCATTAAAACATACTGATATCTTAAAACCGTAGGTCCCTGGCACATCTGTCACCAAGTATTGTAGTCGACAAATGTCGACAAAATGTGTAACCCCCCCCCAGACACACACACACACACACACACACACAGTGTCTCACACTTGCAATTGCAACATTTCAATAGGAAGAAATTCACAAGTTGATGTACAGTTGTTTTGCTAATGAGTTCTACAACAACGGACATGACGCAGACTACCACAGACATCACAGATTTCGACCAAATGATCAATTATAGAAATGAGGATGATAAACGACAAAAGATCAACAGGCAGGTGAAAAATCTGTGGATAATACAGGATGAGACCTGAAGGGAGAGTAACTGCTAAATCGATAGCAAAGGAATCTATCAGATTCTGTTTCAATTTACAAATATGCATATTTCCCTACTAGTAAACAAAGTTAGCCGGTGTGACAGCCTAACTGGTCGCTCCACTATCCTGTCTCCATACAATATGCGTGCGTGTGATTGTTGTTTACTGTGCGTGTGATTGTTGTTTACTTCCTGCAGCAGCTGTTGTGCACTTCTGTCCGCATATTCAACAACTCCACAATGAAACACTGAAGTCTCCGGCGGATGAAAACTACCCTTCTTTGCTTTTTTACCATCTTTTAATCTCCACTGTGCCTGTCCAACAAATAAATAAACTTAGGCTGTCACACCAGGGCTAGAGTCAGACACTCACGCCTCGCGCCACTTGGCGCTAATGGAACTAGGTTCCATTGCCGTTGCCACCCAGTGACGCGGTTTGTTTACCAAAATACTGCTCGGCTGATCCCTCGTATAGCACTTGTCTTAGTGACAAGCAAGACAACAGTAAACGGACAGGTTTTGGCATTGAGTTTGGCGTTAAGAGAGCGAGCTCCGACCCCCAGTAAAACAGCAGGAGTAACGTTAACTCTAGCCCCATAACATGACGCCACTGTACTTACTGTAGCCTACAGCAGTCAGTAAGTACAGTAAGTGGCGTCACGTTAACTCCAGAGTGTCCCTACTTAAGCTTAAGCTTAGTTTTCATTACATGTAGCAGCATTTAAATACAGTACTGCGAAACGCTCATCCCATAATACAAATGTTCGCATCGCATCCCATAATAGTATGATGATACTTGGGATGCCATTGCGAACATAGATGCGAACAGGTTAGCTAAAAGTTTAGCGTCACCAGCGAGGGGCCCCACCGTTGCGGTCGAGGTACATTTCGAAATCCCTCCAGGCCTGAAAATCTTTCTAGGGGAAACACTGCAGGAGGCGAGACATAACGCTGCAACGAACGCGGCTTTCACAGTCTGTGTTAAAGGGGCTATAGATTGAGACAGCTTTCCTGATTTCCCCTCCCCTGATCAGGTAACATAATGACTTTGGAAAAACAGTTAGCAAGCACGACTCCCATAAAGATATATAAAAAGTATACGGGTGCCTGGGTCGGAGGATACTAGTAGGTGACAGATGTCCCGGCACACGCGGTTTAAGAAAAAATATCTTATTTATTGTGGGCAAGCAAGGTGATGAACGTTTCGCCTAGAAGCCTTCTAGGCGAAACGTTCATCACCTTGCTTGTATAATAAGATATTTTTTCTTAAACCGTGTGTGCCGGGACATCTGTCACATAATGACTTTCCCACACTGAGAGGCTATGTTCAAGTGAGTGGATGTACCCGATGGAAGTCAGCAAAGGAGCTGTGGTGGTCATTGCTGAGGTGTCATATATCCTATGGAAAAAGAAAAGAAAATGCACATTCAATTTAGAGATGTAATTCCAAAACAAGTAGTGCAGTGCAAGTGCTTTAAGCTGTGTCAGCCCCACCTAATCGTGTTGTCCATACAGGAGCTGAGCACTCTGTTCCCTGTACTAGGGGAGAAATAAGCACTGGTTATGCTTAAAGAGTGGCCGTGCAGCTGGCAGACCGCCTGGCTCTCGGTCTTCTTCAGACAGCGGCTATCGTAAATACTCACAAGCCTGCAGAGAAGAAGGAAAATTAGTTTGGACTATTTATAGACTGGACAGACTACAGCTGAACTGACTACAAGCAGGCAATCCAATTTAACAACTTTAGAAAACAAATGATCAAAGTGATTACTGCTCTGGAGAAAATATAAATTAATCAAAGATATGAGTCATACCTGCTCTCGGCCACTGCAAAGTACTGCTTGTTTAGTGGATGGACGCTAACACAGTGAAGGCTCTTGGGGTTGAGGGTGTAGAGGGTGTGGAGGGACTCATGGGAGTTGCTGCAGAGAAATTAAAAACATTAAGAGATTAGAAGCAGCTTTGTACCAGTCTGGAAAACATTATGCATGTTTCTGACAATGTTGTTTATGATTAATAAAAAAAGAGAGCAGGCGGTTAGCACTCTTCATGCTTACTGACATTCAACATGATGAAGAGAGATGGTAAAGAATAGAGAAGTGCTGCATTTTTTAAATCATTAATACAACAGTTGAAGAAGATGGCAGTATGTTACCCTGGGGTGCGCCTATCCACAATGGCAACATCTCCACCAAATTGCCCGACAACTAGTGTCATACAGTCATGTGACAGGAAGTCAAAGGTTTTCAGGCCATCTTCAATAGAATACACCTGGTAGGAAGTAGAAAATGATTCAGATCAGCTGGTGAAGTAGGAATATCTTAAAACTGGAGTGGGTTTACAATTCATGCACGATTTTACATCAACTTAATGAGGACATGGAATGTTTTTTTAAACATCTCCACTGATTTATAAGTTTGTTGCAAAGCAGTAATGAGTAAGTCCAGAATATTTCAGCAAAATTAACAGATGTTGTGCTTGAGGGCGGCTGTTCCAACTACAGATTGTTTATTTTTTCTATATGCACACATCCAGGGAGAATCGAATTGAAAACCTTAACAAGCGTTAATGACCCATGCCAGCAGGCGGGGGAGGATTTCTCAATGCAGAAAATATATAGAGAATATATAGAGAAGGTAAACACTGTCCATCTGCTTATATTACGGAGATTGTAAACTGATGCAAAGTGGGTTGAAAATCGGCAAAGCCTTCCTTTAATTACACATAGCTGCATCAAGACTTGTTTGTGTAAAAACTGTTCCTGAAATGGAACCTGTACACCTGTGATGTCAGCCCCAGCAGAATGTCCAGCAACAAGTGATGTCACAGGTGTTTAACACCCATTTAGAATCCTACCCTTTTCTCCATACTGTATTTCTGCCCTGGGGGCCTGTATCTTATTATAATATATATAGGGGGGGGGGGGTTCATAATGATCATGAGCCCAAAATGTAAATTCATTACCCCCGCCCCCCCCCCCAAAAATAAAATAATAATAACACCGCGCTCTTCAAGTTAAAAGGTATTGGTTCAAACTGTACTTACTGGCTGAAATTATGATTATTATTATCATTATATATACAGTATATATATATTGTTACAGAGTGATATGTGATTGACATGTGATTGTCAGGGACCCCCTTGTTTAATTATAATATGTCAATTTACGTCTTTGCATCAGAGGATCAAACAGGAAGTGGGAGTGGCTTAGAGATTATATCCGTGGCATTTCAGGTGCGCAGGCCCCCCCCCCCCCCTCTCTGCCATGTTGGTCTGCTAGTCTGATCAGGAAGCCATGTATCGCTCCTGTTCCCCAGTGCTCTATAAAATAGGTTATACACATTCAATAGCTCCCATATTTTTATAGGAGATGTAAGAGGCTTTGATCCACGTCCCACCGTCAAAAAACGCAATTGACGAACATACTCGTCCTTGGCACTCTACGTTAGTATTTGAATTGACGAACATACTCGTCCTTGGCACTCAATGAGTTAAGAGATATCCTTGTCAGTGGATGGCTGTTAAACACTGTCTGAAATTAAAAGACTACAGTTACCTTAGCAGGGGGCAGCTTCCGCTTCACTGCTCCGCCGAGTCAGCTTTCTGAGGCACCACAGCTTCTTGCTCCTCCTCCTCCTCGCTGCCTCCGCCAGCGTTACTGCCCTCGCTGTCAGACGAGCTGGCAGGCTGCAGATGAATCTGGATAAGGAGAGATGAGTACGTATGAATTTTCTCATTAAAACATACTGATATCTTAAAACCGTAGGTCCCTGGCACATCTGTCACCAAGTATTGTAGTCGACAAATGTCGACAAAATGTGTAACCCCCCCCCAGACACACACACACACACACACACACACACAGTGTCTCACACTTGCAATTGCAACATTTCAATAGGAAGAAATTCACAAGTTGATGTACAGTTGTTTTGCTAATGAGTTCTACAACAACGGACATGACGCAGACTACCACAGACATCACAGATTTCGACCAAATGATCAATTATAGAAATGAGGATGATAAACGACAAAAGATCAACAGGCAGGTGAAAAATCTGTGGATAATACAGGATGAGACCTGAAGGGAGAGTAACTGCTAAATCGATAGCAAAGGAATCTATCAGATTCTGTTTCAATTTACAAATATGCATATTTCCCTACTAGTAAACAAAGTTAGCCGGTGTGACAGCCTAACTGGTCGCTCCACTATCCTGTCTCCATACAATATGCGTGCGTGTGATTGTTGTTTACTGTGCGTGTGATTGTTGTTTACTTCCTGCAGCAGCTGTTGTGCACTTCTGTCCGCATATTCAACAACTCCACAATGAAACACTGAAGTCTCCGGCGGATGAAAACTACCCTTCTTTGCTTTTTTACCATCTTTTAATCTCCACTGTGCCTGTCCAACAAATAAATAAACTTAGGCTGTCACACCAGGGCTAGAGTCAGACACTCACGCCTCGCGCCACTTGGCGCTAATGGAACTAGGTTCCATTGCCGTTGCCACCCAGTGACGCGGTTTGTTTACCAAAATACTGCTCGGCTGATCCCTCGTATAGCACTTGTCTTAGTGACAAGCAAGACAACAGTAAACGGACAGGTTTTGGCATTGAGTTTGGCGTTAAGAGAGCGAGCTCCGACCCCCAGTAAAACAGCAGGAGTAACGTTAACTCTAGCCCCATAACATGACGCCACTGTACTTACTGTAGCCTACAGCAGTCAGTAAGTACAGTAAGTGGCGTCACGTTAACTCCAGAGTGTCCCTACTTAAGCTTAAGCTTAGTTTTCATTACATGTAGCAGCATTTAAATACAGTACTGCGAAACGCTCATCCCATAATACAAATGTTCGCATCGCATCCCATAATAGTATGATGATACTTGGGATGCCATTGCGAACATAGATGCGAACAGGTTAGCTAAAAGTTTAGCGTCACCAGCGAGGGGCCCCACCGTTGCGGTCGAGGTACATTTCGAAATCCCTCCAGGCCTGAAAATCTTTCTAGGGGAAACACTGCAGGAGGCGAGACATAACGCTGCAACGAACGCGGCTTTCACAGTCTGTGTTAAAGGGGCTATAGATTGAGACAGCTTTCCTGATTTCCCCTCCCCTGATCAGGTAACATAATGACTTTGGAAAAACAGTTAGCAAGCACGACTCCCATAAAGATATATAAAAAGTATACGGGTGCCTGGGTCGGAGGATACTAGTAGGTGACAGATGTCCCGGCACACGCGGTTTAAGAAAAAATATCTTATTTATTGTGGGCAAGCAAGGTGATGAACGTTTCGCCTAGAAGCCTTCTAGGCGAAACGTTCATCACCTTGCTTGTATAATAAGATATTTTTTCTTAAACCGTGTGTGCCGGGACATCTGTCACATAATGACTTTCCCACACTGAGAGGCTATGTTCAAGTGAGTGGATGTACCCGATGGAAGTCAGCAAAGGAGCTGTGGTGGTCATTGCTGAGGTGTCATATATCCTATGGAAAAAGAAAAGAAAATGCACATTCAATTTAGAGATGTAATTCCAAAACAAGTAGTGCAGTGCAAGTGCTTTAAGCTGTGTCAGCCCCACCTAATCGTGTTGTCCATACAGGAGCTGAGCACTCTGTTCCCTGTACTAGGGGAGAAATAAGCACTGGTTATGCTTAAAGAGTGGCCGTGCAGCTGGCAGACCGCCTGGCTCTCGGTCTTCTTCAGACAGCGGCTATCGTAAATACTCACAAGCCTGCAGAGAAGAAGGAAAATTAGTTTGGACTATTTATAGACTGGACAGACTACAGCTGAACTGACTACAAGCAGGCAATCCAATTTAACAACTTTAGAAAACAAATGATCAAAGTGATTACTGCTCTGGAGAAAATATAAATTAATCAAAGATATGAGTCATACCTGCTCTCGGCCACTGCAAAGTACTGCTTGTTTAGTGGATGGACGCTAACACAGTGAAGGCTCTTGGGGTTGAGGGTGTAGAGGGTGTGGAGGGACTCATGGGAGTTGCTGCAGAGAAATTAAAAACATTAAGAGATTAGAAGCAGCTTTGTACCAGTCTGGAAAACATTATGCATGTTTCTGACAATGTTGTTTATGATTAATAAAAAAAGAGAGCAGGCGGTTAGCACTCTTCATGCTTACTGACATTCAACATGATGAAGAGAGATGGTAAAGAATAGAGAAGTGCTGCATTTTTTAAATCATTAATACAACAGTTGAAGAAGATGGCAGTATGTTACCCTGGGGTGCGCCTATCCACAATGGCAACATCTCCACCAAATTGCCCGACAACTAGTGTCATACAGTCATGTGACAGGAAGTCAAAGGTTTTCAGGCCATCTTCAATAGAATACACCTGGTAGGAAGTAGAAAATGATTCAGATCAGCTGGTGAAGTAGGAATATCTTAAAACTGGAGTGGGTTTACAATTCATGCACGATTTCACATCAACTTAATGAGGACATGGAATGTTTTTTTAAACATCTCCACTGATTTATAAGTTTGTTGCAAAGCAGTAATGAGTAAGTCCAGAATATTTCAGCAAAATTAACAGATGTTGTGCTTGAGGGCGGCTGTTCCAACTACAGATTGTTTATTTTTTCTATATGCACACATCCAGGGAGAATCGAATTGAAAACCTTAACAAGCGTTAATGACCCATGCCAGCAGGCGGGGGAGGATTTCTCAATGCAGAAAATATATAGAGAATATATAGAGAAGGTAAACACTGTCCATCTGCTTATATTACGGAGATTGTAAACTGATGCAAAGTGGGTTGAAAATCGGCAAAGCCTTCCTTTAATTACACATAGCTGCATCAAGACTTGTTTGTGTAAAAACTGTTCCTGAAATGGAACCTGTACACCTGTGATGTCAGCCCCAGCAGAATGTCCAGCAACAAGTGATGTCACAGGTGTTTAACACCCATTTAGAATCCTACCCTTTTCTCCATACTGTATTTCTGCCCTGGGGGCCTGTATCTTATTATAATATATATAGGGGGGGGGGGGTTCATAATGATCATGAGCCCAAAATGTAAATTCATTACCCCCGCCCCCCCCCCAAAAATAAAATAATAATAACACCGCGCTCTTCAAGTTAAAAGGTATTGGTTCAAACTGTACTTACTGGCTGAAATTATGATTATTATTATCATTATATATACAGTATATATATATTGTTACAGAGTGATATGTGATTGACATGTGATTGTCAGGGACCCCCTTGTTTAATTATAATATGTCAATTTACGTCTTTGCATCAGAGGATCAAACAGGAAGTGGGAGTGGCTTAGAGATTATATCCGTGGCATTTCAGGTGCGCAGGCCCCCCCCCCCCCCTCTCTGCCATGTTGGTCTGCTAGTCTGATCAGGAAGCCATGTATCGCTCCTGTTCCCCAGTGCTCTATAAAATAGGTTATACACATTCAATAGCTCCCATATTTTTATAGGAGATGTAAGAGGCTTTGATCCACGTCCCACCGTCAAAAAACGCAATTGACGAACATACTCGTCCTTGGCACTCTACGTTAGTATTTGAATTGACGAACATACTCGTCCTTGGCACTCAATGAGTTAAGAGATATCCTTGTCAGTGGATGGCTGTTAAACACTGTCTGAAATTAAAAGACTACAGTTACCTTAGCAGGGGGCAGCTTCCGCTTCACTGCTCCGCCGAGTCAGCTTTCTGAGGCACCACAGCTTCTTGCTCCTCCTCCTCCTCGCTGCCTCCGCCAGCGTTACTGCCCTCGCTGTCAGACGAGCTGGCAGGCTGCAGATGAATCTGGATAAGGAGAGATGAGTACGTATGAATTTTCTCATTAAAACATACTGATATCTTAAAACCGTAGGTCCCTGGCACATCTGTCACCAAGTATTGTAGTCGACAAATGTCGACAAAATGTGTAACCCCCCCCCAGACACACACACACACACACACACACACACAGTGTCTCACACTTGCAATTGCAACATTTCAATAGGAAGAAATTCACAAGTTGATGTACAGTTGTTTTGCTAATGAGTTCTACAACAACGGACATGACGCAGACTACCACAGACATCACAGATTTCGACCAAATGATCAATTATAGAAATGAGGATGATAAACGACAAAAGATCAACAGGCAGGTGAAAAATCTGTGGATAATACAGGATGAGACCTGAAGGGAGAGTAACTGCTAAATCGATAGCAAAGGAATCTATCAGATTCTGTTTCAATTTACAAATATGCATATTTCCCTACTAGTAAACAAAGTTAGCCGGTGTGACAGCCTAACTGGTCGCTCCACTATCCTGTCTCCATACAATATGCGTGCGTGTGATTGTTGTTTACTGTGCGTGTGATTGTTGTTTACTTCCTGCAGCAGCTGTTGTGCACTTCTGTCCGCATATTCAACAACTCCACAATGAAACACTGAAGTCTCCGGCGGATGAAAACTACCCTTCTTTGCTTTTTTACCATCTTTTAATCTCCACTGTGCCTGTCCAACAAATAAATAAACTTAGGCTGTCACACCAGGGCTAGAGTCAGACACTCACGCCTCGCGCCACTTGGCGCTAATGGAACTAGGTTCCATTGCCGTTGCCACCCAGTGACGCGGTTTGTTTACCAAAATACTGCTCGGCTGATCCCTCGTATAGCACTTGTCTTAGTGACAAGCAAGACAACAGTAAACGGACAGGTTTTGGCATTGAGTTTGGCGTTAAGAGAGCGAGCTCCGACCCCCAGTAAAACAGCAGGAGTAACGTTAACTCTAGCCCCATAACATGACGCCACTGTACTTACTGTAGCCTACAGCAGTCAGTAAGTACAGTAAGTGGCGTCACGTTAACTCCAGAGTGTCCCTACTTAAGCTTAAGCTTAGTTTTCATTACATGTAGCAGCATTTAAATACAGTACTGCGAAACGCTCATCCCATAATACAAATGTTCGCATCGCATCCCATAATAGTATGATGATACTTGGGATGCCATTGCGAACATAGATGCGAACAGGTTAGCTAAAAGTTTAGCGTCACCAGCGAGGGGCCCCACCGTTGCGGTCGAGGTACATTTCGAAATCCCTCCAGGCCTGAAAATCTTTCTAGGGGAAACACTGCAGGAGGCGAGACATAACGCTGCAACGAACGCGGCTTTCACAGTCTGTGTTAAAGGGGCTATAGATTGAGACAGCTTTCCTGATTTCCCCTCCCCTGATCAGGTAACATAATGACTTTGGAAAAACAGTTAGCAAGCACGACTCCCATAAAGATATATAAAAAGTATACGGGTGCCTGGGTCGGAGGATACTAGTAGGTGACAGATGTCCCGGCACACGCGGTTTAAGAAAAAATATCTTATTTATTGTGGGCAAGCAAGGTGATGAACGTTTCGCCTAGAAGCCTTCTAGGCGAAACGTTCATCACCTTGCTTGTATAATAAGATATTTTTTCTTAAACCGTGTGTGCCGGGACATCTGTCACATAATGACTTTCCCACACTGAGAGGCTATGTTCAAGTGAGTGGATGTACCCGATGGAAGTCAGCAAAGGAGCTGTGGTGGTCATTGCTGAGGTGTCATATATCCTATGGAAAAAGAAAAGAAAATGCACATTCAATTTAGAGATGTAATTCCAAAACAAGTAGTGCAGTGCAAGTGCTTTAAGCTGTGTCAGCCCCACCTAATCGTGTTGTCCATACAGGAGCTGAGCACTCTGTTCCCTGTACTAGGGGAGAAATAAGCACTGGTTATGCTTAAAGAGTGGCCGTGCAGCTGGCAGACCGCCTGGCTCTCGGTCTTCTTCAGACAGCGGCTATCGTAAATACTCACAAGCCTGCAGAGAAGAAGGAAAATTAGTTTGGACTATTTATAGACTGGACAGACTACAGCTGAACTGACTACAAGCAGGCAATCCAATTTAACAACTTTAGAAAACAAATGATCAAAGTGATTACTGCTCTGGAGAAAATATAAATTAATCAAAGATATGAGTCATACCTGCTCTCGGCCACTGCAAAGTACTGCTTGTTTAGTGGATGGACGCTAACACAGTGAAGGCTCTTGGGGTTGAGGGTGTAGAGGGTGTGGAGGGACTCATGGGAGTTGCTGCAGAGAAATTAAAAACATTAAGAGATTAGAAGCAGCTTTGTACCAGTCTGGAAAACATTATGCATGTTTCTGACAATGTTGTTTATGATTAATAAAAAAAGAGAGCAGGCGGTTAGCACTCTTCATGCTTACTGACATTCAACATGATGAAGAGAGATGGTAAAGAATAGAGAAGTGCTGCATTTTTTAAATCATTAATACAACAGTTGAAGAAGATGGCAGTATGTTACCCTGGGGTGCGCCTATCCACAATGGCAACATCTCCACCAAATTGCCCGACAACTAGTGTCATACAGTCATGTGACAGGAAGTCAAAGGTTTTCAGGCCATCTTCAATAGAATACACCTGGTAGGAAGTAGAAAATGATTCAGATCAGCTGGTGAAGTAGGAATATCTTAAAACTGGAGTGGGTTTACAATTCATGCACGATTTTACATCAACTTAATGAGGACATACTATATATAATATATATAGGGGGGGGGGGTTCATAATGATCATGAGCCCAAAATGTAAATTCATTACCCCCGCCCCCCCCCCAAAAATAAAATAATAATAACACCGCGCTCTTCAAGTTAAAAGGTATTGGTTCAAACTGTACTTACTGGCTGAAATTATGATTATTATTATCATTATATATACAGTATATATATATTGTTACAGAGTGATATGTGATTGACATGTGATTGTCAGGGACCCCCTTGTTTAATTATAATATGTCAATTTACGTCTTTGCATCAGAGGATCAAACAGGAAGTGGGAGTGGCTTAGAGATTATATCCGTGGCATTTCAGGTGCGCAGGCCCCCCCCCCCCCTCTCTGCCATGTTGGTCTGCTAGTCTGATCAGGAAGCCATGTATCGCTCCTGTTCCCCAGTGCTCTATAAAATAGGTTATACACATTCAATAGCTCCCATATTTTTATAGGAGATGTAAGAGGCTTTGATCCACGTCCCACCGTCAAAAAACGCAATTGACGAACATACTCGTCCTTGGCACTCTACGTTAGTATTTGAATTGACGAACATACTCGTCCTTGGCACTCAATGAGTTAAGAGATATCCTTGTCAGTGGATGGCTGTTAAACACTGTCTGAAATTAAAAGACTACAGTTACCTTAGCAGGGGGCAGCTTCCGCTTCACTGCTCCGCCGAGTCAGCTTTCTGAGGCACCACAGCTTCTTGCTCCTCCTCCTCCTCGCTGCCTCCGCCAGCGTTACTGCCCTCGCTGTCAGACGAGCTGGCAGGCTGCAGATGAATCTGGATAAGGAGAGATGAGTACGTATGAATTTTCTCATTAAAACATACTGATATCTTAAAACCGTAGGTCCCTGGCACATCTGTCACCAAGTATTGTAGTCGACAAATGTCGACAAAATGTGTAACCCCCCCCCAGACACACACACACACACACACACACACACAGTGTCTCACACTTGCAATTGCAACATTTCAATAGGAAGAAATTCACAAGTTGATGTACAGTTGTTTTGCTAATGAGTTCTACAACAACGGACATGACGCAGACTACCACAGACATCACAGATTTCGACCAAATGATCAATTATAGAAATGAGGATGATAAACGACAAAAGATCAACAGGCAGGTGAAAAATCTGTGGATAATACAGGATGAGACCTGAAGGGAGAGTAACTGCTAAATCGATAGCAAAGGAATCTATCAGATTCTGTTTCAATTTACAAATATGCATATTTCCCTACTAGTAAACAAAGTTAGCCGGTGTGACAGCCTAACTGGTCGCTCCACTATCCTGTCTCCATACAATATGCGTGCGTGTGATTGTTGTTTACTGTGCGTGTGATTGTTGTTTACTTCCTGCAGCAGCTGTTGTGCACTTCTGTCCGCATATTCAACAACTCCACAATGAAACACTGAAGTCTCCGGCGGATGAAAACTACCCTTCTTTGCTTTTTTACCATCTTTTAATCTCCACTGTGCCTGTCCAACAAATAAATAAACTTAGGCTGTCACACCAGGGCTAGAGTCAGACACTCACGCCTCGCGCCACTTGGCGCTAATGGAACTAGGTTCCATTGCCGTTGCCACCCAGTGACGCGGTTTGTTTACCAAAATACTGCTCGGCTGATCCCTCGTATAGCACTTGTCTTAGTGACAAGCAAGACAACAGTAAACGGACAGGTTTTGGCATTGAGTTTGGCGTTAAGAGAGCGAGCTCCGACCCCCAGTAAAACAGCAGGAGTAACGTTAACTCTAGCCCCATAACATGACACCACTGTACTTACTGTAGCCTACAGCAGTCAGTAAGTACAGTAAGTGGCGTCACGTTAACTCCAGAGTGTCCCTACTTAAGCTTAAGCTTAGTTTTCATTACATGTAGCAGCATTTAAATACAGTACTGCGAAACGCTCATCCCATAATACAAATGTTCGCATCGCATCCCATAATAGTATGATGATACTTGGGATGCCATTGCGAACATAGATGCGAACAGGTTAGCTAAAAGTTTAGCGTCACCAGCGAGGGGCCCCACCGTTGCGGTCGAGGTACATTTCGAAATCCCTCCAGGCCTGAAAATCTTTCTAGGGGAAACACTGCAGGAGGCGAGACATAACGCTGCAACGAACGCGGCTTTCACAGTCTGTGTTAAAGGGGCTATAGATTGAGACAGCTTTCCTGATTTCCCCTCCCCTGATCAGGTAACATAATGACTTTGGAAAAACAGTTAGCAAGCACGACTCCCATAAAGATATATAAAAAGTATACGGGTGCCTGGGTCGGAGGATACTAGTAGGTGACAGATGTCCCGGCACACGCGGTTTAAGAAAAAATATCTTATTTATTGTGGGCAAGCAAGGTGATGAACGTTTCGCCTAGAAGCCTTCTAGGCGAAACGTTCATCACCTTGCTTGTATAATAAGATATTTTTTCTTAAACCGTGTGTGCCGGGACATCTGTCACATAATGACTTTCCCACACTGAGAGGCTATGTTCAAGTGAGTGGATGTACCCGATGGAAGTCAGCAAAGGAGCTGTGGTGGTCATTGCTGAGGTGTCATATATCCTATGGAAAAAGAAAAGAAAATGCACATTCAATTTAGAGATGTAATTCCAAAACAAGTAGTGCAGTGCAAGTGCTTTAAGCTGTGTCAGCCCCACCTAATCGTGTTGTCCATACAGGAGCTGAGCACTCTGTTCCCTGTACTAGGGGAGAAATAAGCACTGGTTATGCTTAAAGAGTGGCCGTGCAGCTGGCAGACCGCCTGGCTCTCGGTCTTCTTCAGACAGCGGCTATCGTAAATACTCACAAGCCTGCAGAGAAGAAGGAAAATTAGTTTGGACTATTTATAGACTGGACAGACTACAGCTGAACTGACTACAAGCAGGCAATCCAATTTAACAACTTTAGAAAACAAATGATCAAAGTGATTACTGCTCTGGAGAAAATATAAATTAATCAAAGATATGAGTCATACCTGCTCTCGGCCACTGCAAAGTACTGCTTGTTTAGTGGATGGACGCTAACACAGTGAAGGCTCTTGGGGTTGAGGGTGTAGAGGGTGTGGAGGGACTCATGGGAGTTGCTGCAGAGAAATTAAAAACATTAAGAGATTAGAAGCAGCTTTGTACCAGTCTGGAAAACATTATGCATGTTTCTGACAATGTTGTTTATGATTAATAAAAAAAGAGAGCAGGCGGTTAGCACTCTTCATGCTTACTGACATTCAACATGATGAAGAGAGATGGTAAAGAATAGAGAAGTGCTGCATTTTTTAAATCATTAATACAACAGTTGAAGAAGATGGCAGTATGTTACCCTGGGGTGCGCCTATCCACAATGGCAACATCTCCACCAAATTGCCCGACAACTAGTGTCATACAGTCATGTGACAGGAAGTCAAAGGTTTTCAGGCCATCTTCAATAGAATACACCTGGTAGGAAGTAGAAAATGATTCAGATCAGCTGGTGAAGTAGGAATATCTTAAAACTGGAGTGGGTTTACAATTCATGCACGATTTTACATCAACTTAATGAGGACATGGAATGTTTTTTTAAACATCTCCACTGATTTATAAGTTTGTTGCAAAGCAGTAATGAGTAAGTCCAGAATATTTCAGCAAAATTAACAGATGTTGTGCTTGAGGGCGGCTGTTCCAACTACAGATTGTTTATTTTTTCTATATGCACACATCCAGGGAGAATCGAATTGAAAACCTTAACAAGCGTTAATGACCCATGCCAGCAGGCGGGGGAGGATTTCTCAATGCAGAAAATATATAGAGAATATATAGAGAAGGTAAACACTGTCCATCTGCTTATATTACGGAGATTGTAAACTGATGCAAAGTGGGTTGAAAATCGGCAAAGCCTTCCTTTAATTACACATAGCTGCATCAAGACTTGTTTGTGTAAAAACTG
Source organism: Poromitra crassiceps (assembly GCF_964638095.1). Lineage (NCBI taxonomy): Eukaryota > Metazoa > Chordata > Actinopteri > Beryciformes > Melamphaidae > Poromitra > Poromitra crassiceps. The sequence continues at coordinate 228,100 of NW_028152134.1, forward strand.
TTCCTGAAATGGAACCTGTACACCTGTGATGTCAGCCCCAGCAGAATGTCCAGCAACAAGTGATGTCACAGGTGTTTAACACCCATTTAGAATCCTACCCTTTTCTCCATACTGTATTTCTGCCCTGGGGGCCTGTATCTTATTATAATATATATAGGGGGGGGGGGTTCATAATGATCATGAGCCCAAAATGTAAATTCATTACCCCCGCCCCCCCCCCAAAAATAAAATAATAATAACACCGCGCTCTTCAAGTTAAAAGGTATTGGTTCAAACTGTACTTACTGGCTGAAATTATGATTATTATTATCATTATATATACAGTATATATATATTGTTACAGAGTGATATGTGATTGACATGTGATTGTCAGGGACCCCCTTGTTTAATTATAATATGTCAATTTACGTCTTTGCATCAGAGGATCAAACAGGAAGTGGGAGTGGCTTAGAGATTATATCCGTGGCATTTCAGGTGCGCAGGCCCCCCCCCCCCCCTCTCTGCCATGTTGGTCTGCTAGTCTGATCAGGAAGCCATGTATCGCTCCTGTTCCCCAGTGCTCTATAAAATAGGTTATACACATTCAATAGCTCCCATATTTTTATAGGAGATGTAAGAGGCTTTGATCCACGTCCCACCGTCAAAAAACGCAATTGACGAACATACTCGTCCTTGGCACTCTACGTTAGTATTTGAATTGACGAACATACTCGTCCTTGGCACTCAATGAGTTAAGAGATATCCTTGTCAGTGGATGGCTGTTAAACACTGTCTGAAATTAAAAGACTACAGTTACCTTAGCAGGGGGCAGCTTCCGCTTCACTGCTCCGCCGAGTCAGCTTTCTGAGGCACCACAGCTTCTTGCTCCTCCTCCTCCTCGCTGCCTCCGCCAGCGTTACTGCCCTCGCTGTCAGACGAGCTGGCAGGCTGCAGATGAATCTGGATAAGGAGAGATGAGTACGTATGAATTTTCTCATTAAAACATACTGATATCTTAAAACCGTAGGTCCCTGGCACATCTGTCACCAAGTATTGTAGTCGACAAATGTCGACAAAATGTGTAACCCCCCCCCAGACACACACACACACACACACACACACACAGTGTCTCACACTTGCAATTGCAACATTTCAATAGGAAGAAATTCACAAGTTGATGTACAGTTGTTTTGCTAATGAGTTCTACAACAACGGACATGACGCAGACTACCACAGACATCACAGATTTCGACCAAATGATCAATTATAGAAATGAGGATGATAAACGACAAAAGATCAACAGGCAGGTGAAAAATCTGTGGATAATACAGGATGAGACCTGAAGGGAGAGTAACTGCTAAATCGATAGCAAAGGAATCTATCAGATTCTGTTTCAATTTACAAATATGCATATTTCCCTACTAGTAAACAAAGTTAGCCGGTGTGACAGCCTAACTGGTCGCTCCACTATCCTGTCTCCATACAATATGCGTGCGTGTGATTGTTGTTTACTGTGCGTGTGATTGTTGTTTACTTCCTGCAGCAGCTGTTGTGCACTTCTGTCCGCATATTCAACAACTCCACAATGAAACACTGAAGTCTCCGGCGGATGAAAACTACCCTTCTTTGCTTTTTTACCATCTTTTAATCTCCACTGTGCCTGTCCAACAAATAAATAAACTTAGGCTGTCACACCAGGGCTAGAGTCAGACACTCACGCCTCGCGCCACTTGGCGCTAATGGAACTAGGTTCCATTGCCGTTGCCACCCAGTGACGCGGTTTGTTTACCAAAATACTGCTCGGCTGATCCCTCGTATAGCACTTGTCTTAGTGACAAGCAAGACAACAGTAAACGGACAGGTTTTGGCATTGAGTTTGGCGTTAAGAGAGCGAGCTCCGACCCCCAGTAAAACAGCAGGAGTAACGTTAACTCTAGCCCCATAACATGACGCCACTGTACTTACTGTAGCCTACAGCAGTCAGTAAGTACAGTAAGTGGCGTCACGTTAACTCCAGAGTGTCCCTACTTAAGCTTAAGCTTAGTTTTCATTACATGTAGCAGCATTTAAATACAGTACTGCGAAACGCTCATCCCATAATACAAATGTTCGCATCGCATCCCATAATAGTATGATGATACTTGGGATGCCATTGCGAACATAGATGCGAACAGGTTAGCTAAAAGTTTAGCGTCACCAGCGAGGGGCCCCACCGTTGCGGTCGAGGTACATTTCGAAATCCCTCCAGGCCTGAAAATCTTTCTAGGGGAAACACTGCAGGAGGCGAGACATAACGCTGCAACGAACGCGGCTTTCACAGTCTGTGTTAAAGGGGCTATAGATTGAGACAGCTTTCCTGATTTCCCCTCCCCTGATCAGGTAACATAATGACTTTGGAAAAACAGTTAGCAAGCACGACTCCCATAAAGATATATAAAAAGTATACGGGTGCCTGGGTCGGAGGATACTAGTAGGTGACAGATGTCCCGGCACACGCGGTTTAAGAAAAAATATCTTATTTATTGTGGGCAAGCAAGGTGATGAACGTTTCGCCTAGAAGCCTTCTAGGCGAAACGTTCATCACCTTGCTTGTATAATAAGATATTTTTTCTTAAACCGTGTGTGCCGGGACATCTGTCACATAATGACTTTCCCACACTGAGAGGCTATGTTCAAGTGAGTGGATGTACCCGATGGAAGTCAGCAAAGGAGCTGTGGTGGTCATTGCTGAGGTGTCATATATCCTATGGAAAAAGAAAAGAAAATGCACATTCAATTTAGAGATGTAATTCCAAAACAAGTAGTGCAGTGCAAGTGCTTTAAGCTGTGTCAGCCCCACCTAATCGTGTTGTCCATACAGGAGCTGAGCACTCTGTTCCCTGTACTAGGGGAGAAATAAGCACTGGTTATGCTTAAAGAGTGGCCGTGCAGCTGGCAGACCGCCTGGCTCTCGGTCTTCTTCAGACAGCGGCTATCGTAAATACTCACAAGCCTGCAGAGAAGAAGGAAAATTAGTTTGGACTATTTATAGACTGGACAGACTACAGCTGAACTGACTACAAGCAGGCAATCCAATTTAACAACTTTAGAAAACAAATGATCAAAGTGATTACTGCTCTGGAGAAAATATAAATTAATCAAAGATATGAGTCATACCTGCTCTCGGCCACTGCAAAGTACTGCTTGTTTAGTGGATGGACGCTAACACAGTGAAGGCTCTTGGGGTTGAGGGTGTAGAGGGTGTGGAGGGACTCATGGGAGTTGCTGCAGAGAAATTAAAAACATTAAGAGATTAGAAGCAGCTTTGTACCAGTCTGGAAAACATTATGCATGTTTCTGACAATGTTGTTTATGATTAATAAAAAAAGAGAGCAGGCGGTTAGCACTCTTCATGCTTACTGACATTCAACATGATGAAGAGAGATGGTAAAGAATAGAGAAGTGCTGCATTTTTTAAATCATTAATACAACAGTTGAAGAAGATGGCAGTATGTTACCCTGGGGTGCGCCTATCCACAATGGCAACATCTCCACCAAATTGCCCGACAACTAGTGTCATACAGTCATGTGACAGGAAGTCAAAGGTTTTCAGGCCATCTTCAATAGAATACACCTGGTAGGAAGTAGAAAATGATTCAGATCAGCTGGTGAAGTAGGAATATCTTAAAACTGGAGTGGGTTTACAATTCATGCACGATTTCACATCAACTTAATGAGGACATGGAATGTTTTTTTAAACATCTCCACTGATTTATAAGTTTGTTGCAAAGCAGTAATGAGTAAGTCCAGAATATTTCAGCAAAATTAACAGATGTTGTGCTTGAGGGCGGCTGTTCCAACTACAGATTGTTTATTTTTTCTATATGCACACATCCAGGGAGAATCGAATTGAAAACCTTAACAAGCGTTAATGACCCATGCCAGCAGGCGGGGGAGGATTTCTCAATGCAGAAAATATATAGAGAATATATAGAGAAGGTAAACACTGTCCATCTGCTTATATTACGGAGATTGTAAACTGATGCAAAGTGGGTTGAAAATCGGCAAAGCCTTCCTTTAATTACACATAGCTGCATCAAGACTTGTTTGTGTAAAAACTGTTCCTGAAATGGAACCTGTACACCTGTGATGTCAGCCCCAGCAGAATGTCCAGCAACAAGTGATGTCACAGGTGTTTAACACCCATTTAGAATCCTACCCTTTTCTCCATACTGTATTTCTGCCCTGGGGGCCTGTATCTTATTATAATATATATAGGGGGGGGGGGTTCATAATGATCATGAGCCCAAAATGTAAATTCATTACCCCCGCCCCCCCCCCAAAAATAAAATAATAATAACACCGCGCTCTTCAAGTTAAAAGGTATTGGTTCAAACTGTACTTACTGGCTGAAATTATGATTATTATTATCATTATATATACAGTATATATATATTGTTACAGAGTGATATGTGATTGACATGTGATTGTCAGGGACCCCCTTGTTTAATTATAATATGTCAATTTACGTCTTTGCATCAGAGGATCAAACAGGAAGTGGGAGTGGCTTAGAGATTATATCCGTGGCATTTCAGGTGCGCAGGCCCCCCCCCCCCCTCTCTGCCATGTTGGTCTGCTAGTCTGATCAGGAAGCCATGTATCGCTCCTGTTCCCCAGTGCTCTATAAAATAGGTTATACACATTCAATAGCTCCCATATTTTTATAGGAGATGTAAGAGGCTTTGATCCACGTCCCACCGTCAAAAAACGCAATTGACGAACATACTCGTCCTTGGCACTCTACGTTAGTATTTGAATTGACGAACATACTCGTCCTTGGCACTCAATGAGTTAAGAGATATCCTTGTCAGTGGATGGCTGTTAAACACTGTCTGAAATTAAAAGACTACAGTTACCTTAGCAGGGGGCAGCTTCCGCTTCACTGCTCCGCCGAGTCAGCTTTCTGAGGCACCACAGCTTCTTGCTCCTCCTCCTCCTCGCTGCCTCCGCCAGCGTTACTGCCCTCGCTGTCAGACGAGCTGGCAGGCTGCAGATGAATCTGGATAAGGAGAGATGAGTACGTATGAATTTTCTCATTAAAACATACTGATATCTTAAAACCGTAGGTCCCTGGCACATCTGTCACCAAGTATTGTAGTCGACAAATGTCGACAAAATGTGTAACCCCCCCCCAGACACACACACACACACACACACAGTGTCTCACACTTGCAATTGCAACATTTCAATAGGAAGAAATTCACAAGTTGATGTACAGTTGTTTTGCTAATGAGTTCTACAACAACGGACATGACGCAGACTACCACAGACATCACAGATTTCGACCAAATGATCAATTATAGAAATGAGGATGATAAACGACAAAAGATCAACAGGCAGGTGAAAAATCTGTGGATAATACAGGATGAGACCTGAAGGGAGAGTAACTGCTAAATCGATAGCAAAGGAATCTATCAGATTCTGTTTCAATTTACAAATATGCATATTTCCCTACTAGTAAACAAAGTTAGCCGGTGTGACAGCCTAACTGGTCGCTCCACTATCCTGTCTCCATACAATATGCGTGCGTGTGATTGTTGTTTACTGTGCGTGTGATTGTTGTTTACTTCCTGCAGCAGCTGTTGTGCACTTCTGTCCGCATATTCAACAACTCCACAATGAAACACTGAAGTCTCCGGCGGATGAAAACTACCCTTCTTTGCTTTTTTACCATCTTTTAATCTCCACTGTGCCTGTCCAACAAATAAATAAACTTAGGCTGTCACACCAGGGCTAGAGTCAGACACTCACGCCTCGCGCCACTTGGCGCTAATGGAACTAGGTTCCATTGCCGTTGCCACCCAGTGACGCGGTTTGTTTACCAAAATACTGCTCGGCTGATCCCTCGTATAGCACTTGTCTTAGTGACAAGCAAGACAACAGTAAACGGACAGGTTTTGGCATTGAGTTTGGCGTTAAGAGAGCGAGCTCCGACCCCCAGTAAAACAGCAGGAGTAACGTTAACTCTAGCCCCATAACATGACGCCACTGTACTTACTGTAGCCTACAGCAGTCAGTAAGTACAGTAAGTGGCGTCACGTTAACTCCAGAGTGTCCCTACTTAAGCTTAAGCTTAGTTTTCATTACATGTAGCAGCATTTAAATACAGTACTGCGAAACGCTCATCCCATAATACAAATGTTCGCATCGCATCCCATAATAGTATGATGATACTTGGGATGCCATTGCGAACATAGATGCGAACAGGTTAGCTAAAAGTTTAGCGTCACCAGCGAGGGGCCCCACCGTTGCGGTCGAGGTACATTTCGAAATCCCTCCAGGCCTGAAAATCTTTCTAGGGGAAACACTGCAGGAGGCGAGACATAACGCTGCAACGAACGCGGCTTTCACAGTCTGTGTTAAAGGGGCTATAGATTGAGACAGCTTTCCTGATTTCCCCTCCCCTGATCAGGTAACATAATGACTTTGGAAAAACAGTTAGCAAGCACGACTCCCATAAAGATATATAAAAAGTATACGGGTGCCTGGGTCGGAGGATACTAGTAGGTGACAGATGTCCCGGCACACGCGGTTTAAGAAAAAATATCTTATTTATTGTGGGCAAGCAAGGTGATGAACGTTTCGCCTAGAAGCCTTCTAGGCGAAACGTTCATCACCTTGCTTGTATAATAAGATATTTTTTCTTAAACCGTGTGTGCCGGGACATCTGTCACATAATGACTTTCCCACACTGAGAGGCTATGTTCAAGTGAGTGGATGTACCCGATGGAAGTCAGCAAAGGAGCTGTGGTGGTCATTGCTGAGGTGTCATATATCCTATGGAAAAAGAAAAGAAAATGCACATTCAATTTAGAGATGTAATTCCAAAACAAGTAGTGCAGTGCAAGTGCTTTAAGCTGTGTCAGCCCCACCTAATCGTGTTGTCCATACAGGAGCTGAGCACTCTGTTCCCTGTACTAGGGGAGAAATAAGCACTGGTTATGCTTAAAGAGTGGCCGTGCAGCTGGCAGACCGCCTGGCTCTCGGTCTTCTTCAGACAGCGGCTATCGTAAATACTCACAAGCCTGCAGAGAAGAAGGAAAATTAGTTTGGACTGTTTATAGACTGGACAGACTACAGCTGAACTGACTACAAGCAGGCAATCCAATTTAACAACTTTAGAAAACAAATGATCAAAGTGATTACTGCTCTGGAGAAAATATAAATTAATCAAAGATATGAGTCATACCTGCTCTCGGCCACTGCAAAGTACTGCTTGTTTAGTGGATGGACGCTAACACAGTGAAGGCTCTTGGGGTTGAGGGTGTAGAGGGTGTGGAGGGACTCATGGGAGTTGCTGCAGAGAAATTAAAAACATTAAGAGATTAGAAGCAGCTTTGTACCAGTCTGGAAAACATTATGCATGTTTCTGACAATGTTGTTTATGATTAATAAAAAAAGAGAGCAGGCGGTTAGCACTCTTCATGCTTACTGACATTCAACATGATGAAGAGAGATGGTAAAGAATAGAGAAGTGCTGCATTTTTTAAATCATTAATACAACAGTTGAAGAAGATGGCAGTATGTTACCCTGGGGTGCGCCTATCCACAATGGCAACATCTCCACCAAATTGCCCGACAACTAGTGTCATACAGTCATGTGACAGGAAGTCAAAGGTTTTCAGGCCATCTTCAATAGAATACACCTGGTAGGAAGTAGAAAATGATTCAGATCAGCTGGTGAAGTAGGAATATCTTAAAACTGGAGTGGGTTTACAATTCATGCACGATTTTACATCAACTTAATGAGGACATGGAATGTTTTTTTAAACATCTCCACTGATTTATAAGTTTGTTGCAAAGCAGTAATGAGTAAGTCCAGAATATTTCAGCAAAATTAACAGATGTTGTGCTTGAGGGCGGCTGTTCCAACTACAGATTGTTTATTTTTTCTATATGCACACATCCAGGGAGAATCGAATTGAAAACCTTAACAAGCGTTAATGACCCATGCCAGCAGGCGGGGGAGGATTTCTCAATGCAGAAAATATATAGAGAATATATAGAGAAGGTAAACACTGTCCATCTGCTTATATTACGGAGATTGTAAACTGATGCAAAGTGGGTTGAAAATCGGCAAAGCCTTCCTTTAATTACACATAGCTGCATCAAGACTTGTTTGTGTAAAAACTGTTCCTGAAATGGAACCTGTACACCTGTGATGTCAGCCCCAGCAGAATGTCCAGCAACAAGTGATGTCACAGGTGTTTAACACCCATTTAGAATCCTACCCTTTTCTCCATACTGTATTTCTGCCCTGGGGGCCTGTATCTTATTATAATATATATAGGGGGGGGGGGTTCATAATGATCATGAGCCCAAAATGTAAATTCATTACCCCCGCCCCCCCCCCAAAAATAAAATAATAATAACACCGCGCTCTTCAAGTTAAAAGGTATTGGTTCAAACTGTACTTACTGGCTGAAATTATGATTATTATTATCATTATATATACAGTATATATATATTGTTACAGAGTGATATGTGATTGACATGTGATTGTCAGGGACCCCCTTGTTTAATTATAATATGTCAATTTACGTCTTTGCATCAGAGGATCAAACAGGAAGTGGGAGTGGCTTAGAGATTATATCCGTGGCATTTCAGGTGCGCAGGCCCCCCCCCCCCCTCTCTGCCATGTTGGTCTGCTAGTCTGATCAGGAAGCCATGTATCGCTCCTGTTCCCCAGTGCTCTATAAAATAGGTTATACACATTCAATAGCTCCCATATTTTTATAGGAGATGTAAGAGGCTTTGATCCACGTCCCACCGTCAAAAAACGCAATTGACGAACATACTCGTCCTTGGCACTCTACGTTAGTATTTGAATTGACGAACATACTCGTCCTTGGCACTCAATGAGTTAAGAGATATCCTTGTCAGTGGATGGCTGTTAAACACTGTCTGAAATTAAAAGACTACAGTTACCTTAGCAGGGGGCAGCTTCCGCTTCACTGCTCCGCCGAGTCAGCTTTCTGAGGCACCACAGCTTCTTGCTCCTCCTCCTCCTCGCTGCCTCCGCCAGCGTTACTGCCCTCGCTGTCAGACGAGCTGGCAGGCTGCAGATGAATCTGGATAAGGAGAGATGAGTACGTATGAATTTTCTCATTAAAACATACTGATATCTTAAAACCGTAGGTCCCTGGCACATCTGTCACCAAGTATTGTAGTCGACAAATGTCGACAAAATGTGTAACCCCCCCCCAGACACACACACACACACACACACACACACACACACACACAGTGTCTCACACTTGCAATTGCAACATTTCAATAGGAAGAAATTCACAAGTTGATGTACAGTTGTTTTGCTAATGAGTTCTACAACAACGGACATGACGCAGACTACCACAGACATCACAGATTTCGACCAAATGATCAATTATAGAAATGAGGATGATAAACGACAAAAGATCAACAGGCAGGTGAAAAATCTGTGGATAATACAGGATGAGACCTGAAGGGAGAGTAACTGCTAAATCGATAGCAAAGGAATCTATCAGATTCTGTTTCAATTTACAAATATGCATATTTCCCTACTAGTAAACAAAGTTAGCCGGTGTGACAGCCTAACTGGTCGCTCCACTATCCTGTCTCCATACAATATGCGTGCGTGTGATTGTTGTTTACTGTGCGTGTGATTGTTGTTTACTTCCTGCAGCAGCTGTTGTGCACTTCTGTCCGCATATTCAACAACTCCACAATGAAACACTGAAGTCTCCGGCGGATGAAAACTACCCTTCTTTGCTTTTTTACCATCTTTTAATCTCCACTGTGCCTGTCCAACAAATAAATAAACTTAGGCTGTCACACCAGGGCTAGAGTCAGACACTCACGCCTCGCGCCACTTGGCGCTAATGGAACTAGGTTCCATTGCCGTTGCCACCCAGTGACGCGGTTTGTTTACCAAAATACTGCTCGGCTGATCCCTCGTATAGCACTTGTCTTAGTGACAAGCAAGACAACAGTAAACGGACAGGTTTTGGCATTGAGTTTGGCGTTAAGAGAGCGAGCTCCGACCCCCAGTAAAACAGCAGGAGTAACGTTAACTCTAGCCCCATAACATGACGCCACTGTACTTACTGTAGCCTACAGCAGTCAGTAAGTACAGTAAGTGGCGTCACGTTAACTCCAGAGTGTCCCTACTTAAGCTTAAGCTTAGTTTTCATTACATGTAGCAGCATTTAAATACAGTACTGCAAAATGCTGCTGATTAAACTGGTAGCTTGTTGGCTACCCCGCTAGCCGGGCGCTTCAGTATGAGTGAGAAACGCTCAGACTCGATAACCTTACCTTTAGTAATTGTATCTTCACTATGGCTCGTTTCATAACTTCTGTCGCCATTTCAGGACAATGCTTTGCCCCTTTCGGAACTGCTAACATAGCTTACGCTACTACGCAGTCCCTTATTAGTACACCGCCGATGTAGCCTAAACAGGTCGCTCCGTCTGCAAAATTGTTCTAACTACTCGATAAAGTTTCGCAAATGAAATTTCAAATGTACTTACGGGTACTTAAGGGTTGTGTGAACCTCCGCGGATGATGTAGAAACACTAGCGCCACTAATAAACATGTTTAATCCCTCACTGAACCCCAGGTCTAATTTCTTCAAAATGAATCAGCTAGAAACACTCGTCTTCTTCTGCGCTGCTGTCATGGGTGGTGCGCAAAGCAACCATAGCGCTCGCTATCACTTCCGGCCCCTGGCGGCCGGAAGTGGCACTTTTGTAGTCTTTTGTAGTTTTTTGTAAGGTATCGGACTAGTGCCATGGCACCGGAAAATAGGGGAAGCTATTAACAGAATTACTGTAATAATCACATGGCTGGCTGTATGTTACTTTTTTTTTATAGCTAAATTATCGCTGGAAGATAAACAATGGAAAATAGGGGAAGCTATTAACAAAATTACTGTAATAATCACATGGCTGGCTGTATGTTCCTTTTTTTTTAATAGCTGAATTGGAGACATGTACTACCGGCCCCACAATATTTTTAAAATACATTAATAGAAACACATGACATTAAAAACATTGGCAAAGTCATGACAGATTGTAGAGTTTAGTTACTTTACAACAATATTATTCAAGTAGTACTTCAAAGTAATCATCAGTAGGGAAATAGTAGTAAAAATCAGGCTTATTACCTTGTCCATTAAATTTCCAAAAAGACCAAAGCAGGCACTTTTCCCATATCCAGTTGGCAGGACAGCAAATACATTTTTGCGGTATACCAATGCTTTTAAAATTGCCTTTTGTTCCACTTTTAATGGAAAAGGTGACACCTCTTCAATTAACCTGTCGACATCCATTCTCACGTGGTGAGGGCTTCTGACTTCATGTGTAATGTGATTGATATAGCGGTTCCGACCGCCAGGGGCCGGAAGTGATAGCGACCGCTATGTTTTTTTTTTTTTTTTTTTTTTTTTAACCATTGACTTTTAATTTACAACTGTAAGGCAATCATCACAAGTGTATACAACTTCGACAAGCATGAACAGACACAAGGCAGCACATTCACACATAATACAGGACAGACGGGGGGAAACACGAAAAAAAATAAAAACAATTTAAAATAAATAAAACATAAGATGGCTAGAGACTTGTTAAAGATAAATAGAGGTCTTTGGTAAAATTCGATTTAATAAATTTCAGGGACTTCATGTAGAGTTGGGTTTCATTAAAGTAGCAGGTAAAGATGGGTGGAGTTTTGATATATTTGCCCTTATGAATAAAGAATTTAGCTAAGATTAGTAACACATTGATCATTAGGTCCAATTTTTTGTCTTCTAATATTACACCAAAAACAATACTATTATAATCAAGAACAGGCATTACTGTGTTTTTTCCATGTAACCAATCGATGAATTATTTCCAGAACAGTTGGGTGTGAGAACATGAAACAAAAAGATGCTCAGTTGTTTCAATATCACCTTTACAGAATATACACTCATTGCTCTCAAATCCAAATCTTAATCTTCAAAATTCACTGGAAGGGTAGAAGTCATTCATTATTTTGTAGTGAATTTCTTTTGTTTTGGGTGGAACTGGATATTTGAAGAATTTTGTTCTCAATCTACATACTGCTGGTTTGTCAAAAATATTCAAAATATTATTTCTACAAGAACGGGCAGTGTATAAATCATTTGTTAGAATAGACCTTGTGAATTGGTTTGAGCACCTTTTATCAAGAAAATGTATTCCATTGATAAAAAGAGTGCTGAGATGAGAACACAACAGAATCTAGCTGTGGCCGGACTGGATAATGATTTAAGCGATGTTCTGTTGAATCCTTTCGTTTTTATTTTAATTTGTTCTTTGCAATTGCTGCATGTATGCTCCGACATCGCGAACACGAAGCCTGCCTGCGCTTCCAAAACTCTTCTGCGCACATCTTACAAAAAACTACAAAAGACTACAAAAGTGCCACTTCCGGCCGCCAGGGGCCGGAAGTGATAGCGAGCGCTATGGTTGCTTTGCGCACCACCCATGACAGCAGCGCAGAAGAAGACGAGTGTTTCTAGCTGATTCATTTTGAAGAAATTAGACCTGGGGTTCAGTGAGGGATTAAACATGTTTATTAGTGGCGCTAGTGTTTCTACATCATCCGCGGAGGTTCACACAACCCTTAAGTACCCGTAAGTACATTTGAAATTTCATTTGCGAAACTTTATCGAGTAGTTAGAACAATTTTGCAGACGGAGCGACCTGTTTAGGCTACATCGGCGGTGTACTAATAAGGGACTGCGTAGTAGCGTAAGCTATGTTAGCAGTTCCGAAAGGGGCAAGACAATGCTAAGTTACCAACGAAAATACATAAATAAAGTAAAAAGTTGCCAACGCCTGCAGCCTGTCCACGCCAAGCAAACACTAGCAGTGCACTCCCACAACAAGAAACCTCGCGCCAAGCGCCACACGGCTTGTTTTGTAACTAGCTACTCCCCTCTGCGTTGTAACAAAATTCTAACAGCTCATTGGTTGATATTTCCATGTGACACACTTTAGGTCATGCGGAAGCAGTTGCGGAAACCATAGATATGGCGGAAACCAGTTCGAGGCATGGCCGCTCTGTCCTGCGTAGCGTACCTGATCTCTCCTTTGACAGAGGAGAGCCCATGCGGAGCCCATGGGGGAGATGCGTTACTGAGGCAGGAAGTCAGAAGAAGACCCGCCCCCGTCTTCCGGTGGCCTGTGCTGCAGTGTTTTCGTTCCCCCACAGAAATGCAACAGTAGGCAGTCGCTACGATTTAGAGAAAAAATAAGAAGCATGGCCATACCAAACGAAGTTTTTTTTTTTTAGCTAACGTTACCCAGCAAACATCGTCTTGACCGCGACGTCACCAGACGATATAATTGTGGTTTGGCATCTTACTCGCGTCGCCCATGTTTTCTAAACGGAACACAAAATTGAGCGGAATATTTTTCCTGGAGCACAGCACGGTCTTCCGCCCATAGCCGGAAAACTCGGAGTCGGAGCAAGGTTTTTCCATCCAGGCTACGTGAAACAGAAAGCAGTGGGTAACCGTGCATTCCTTTGCACTTGGAATTTTGAAACAAGACCTACGACAGGGAGAAGTGCAATTCAAGACGGAATTCCGAGTGGGAAACTTGGGCAGCAACACTCTGACGTCACAATCAACATGGCGGCGCACAAAGAGACACACACGGTGATAAGTAAGCAGTTACTTTTTCACAAATGTTTCACTTTGTGTTATGAAACAACTTAGTTGCCATTTCGATTCCCATATAGTTGATTTGTGCTTGATCGAAGCATGCACAGCGGTAGCCTTCTAGCGTCCATGTTTGTAGGCATCCACGCAGTTGGAACGCAGAGCGGAACATGGATATTCCGACTCCCGACTTTGAATGGAAGGCAGCAGCATGTGACCATGACGTCCTGTGCCAATACAGGAAGTAGCCGAGCAGCTGCTAGCCCGCTACCGCTACTAGTCATAACAATAATGATTATGATGAGTAACATTAAGTTAATCAACGAGGTGAATTAAACGATTTTGCGTGTCATAAACGTGGATTATTGTTGATGCTGCGCGAATCGGTAAAAAAACGAATGTTACCATTATGGCAAAAGCTGTCATGATCATCATTTTATCAGTCATTTTCTTGTCATCGAAGGTAAGTTGAAAGAGGAATAACGTCAAGTCAAACTCGGTCGACAGGCCTAACGCCTGAGAGTACTAATAGCTAGCTACTGTTAGCTGGTTAACTAGACTTTAAATCCAAATGTTCTGCCTGTTGTCATTTTTGTTTATGTTGTATGCATGGTTTTTTGAGTACGGTTAGTGAAACGTTAGGGTTTCCTGGAAACCTGAAAAAAATCATGGCATTTCAAAATCTTTGTTTTCCAGGCACTTTAAAAGTCATGGAATTAGTCAAATCCTTGAACCCGTAGGGAAAGTAATGGGATTTTGTTGCGACTGCACATGAGTGCTTCTTGTATTTTATGCTATTTTTTTAATGGAAAAATTCACGTTTTGTTTGAATAGCGTCCAGGTGAGGCAGTGACTCTAAGCACTAAAATCCAATATTAAGAGACCGGGGTGAAATTGGTTTTATATTCGATATTCGCCTGTTTTACCCGTTTCTAACTGTAATAGCTTCATGAAAACGGCACCAATTAATTCCAGATTAGTCTTATTTTGTACAGATACGCGAGGCCGACATTTCACAGCTTTGATCAACTCCCCAACCGCAGCGGTTATCGCGCAATTGCCGAGGAACGACTCTGAATATCCTTCTGAGTGCGTGCGGCAAGCTGAATATCTAGGGACCGTCGTCAAAGAGCAATATCCGTAGTTTCACCTTTGTAACAACGGTTGTATTTCCTAAAAAAATAAAAGAGTAGAAATACAAATAAAAGAGTAGAAATACAACTGTTATGGCCATTCTGTTTCTCCACAGTCTAGTCACAGCGCCACCTACTGGCAACACAAAAAGCAGTTTATTCTGAAGACCGTTTGCCCGATTGACCTCAAATTTGGCGTGTGTGCTGCTATGAACCAGATGTAGTCTGGCACTGAATTTCGGACATGTGGATGGTCATAGCGAATATGGTTCTGTGACATATTGATTGTCTAGCAAAGTCCCAAATGTTTTTTTCTGCTAAACAAAGGCTGTGGAACCTTAGCAGTGCGCTTAGCAAAAGATGAGAGGTGGTTTGGTGTCGATCGCTTGACTAACGGCAGAGCTATTTCAAAATAAAAGCCGCGAATATGGTTCTGTGACATATTGATTGTCTAGCAAAGTCCCAAATGTTTTTTTCTGCTAAACAAAGGCTGTGGAACTTTAGCAGTGGGCTTAGCAAAAGATGAGAGGTGGCTCCACGAAAATATTGTATGCTTTAAATCTAAAATGGTTCATGGATTACATTCTAATCTAACAAACCTATCAATTTAAAAGTCAAGCACGTTACCGTGGAAACAATTAAGCTTAGCCCAAAATCACAAATCAGAATGAGGTATATTTTCTATCTTGTAAGGGCTCCTTGGCTGAAAAACATTTGAGAACCTCTGTGTTAAACGTACACAATGATAAAATGTCAAAATTGTCATCTTCAAGAGTAGCATTCATACATTATCATCAACTATCAACTCATTATCATAAACTATTTAAATAACAACACAGAGACATTTTATTAGCTAATGACTTTATTGGGAAACATTGTGCAAAACGTGTGTTTTCTCACCTCTTCTCAGTTCTCAGTGTCCTGGTCTGGACTGAGGAGGCGAAACGGAGGCAGATGGGTCCAACCCATGGTCCAACCTCACTTGTAGACGGGGAGCAGTGGAACATGCCAAGTGTGGTTGAGTAGGGGGGGGGGGGTTAATTGATTACAGTTTTTCACAATTGCTTAAACACATTTCCTGATAGACTACCTCACTACCCATCTCAAAACTCACACACAAAATGCAAAATCCTACACTTCTCTTGCAAAAGCACACTTTGCCCTCAAAACGGTGTTAACTGTTCACATGACAAACACATACATCATATGAGTAGACATTTCTAAGCACCCATTGAACACTGGTGTGCAGAATGGAAAACACTATGAATAGACTACCTCACTACCCATCTCAAAACTCATACACAAAATGCTAAATCCTACACTTCTCTTGCAAAAGCACACTTTGCCCTCAAAACGGTGTTAACTGTTCACTAAATGGTATTTTCTTTTCAAATGACAAACACATACATCATATGAGTAGACATTTCTAAGCACCCATTGAACACTGGTGTGCAGAATGGAAAACACTATGAATAGACTACCTCACTACCCATCTCAAAACTCACACACAAAATGCAAAATCCTACACTTCTCTTGCAAAAGCACACTTTGCCCTCAAAACGGTGTTAACTGTTCACTAAATGGTATTTTCTTTTCAAATGACAAACACATACATCATATGAGTAGACATTTCTAAGCACCCATTGAACACTGGTGTGCAGAATGGAAAACACTATATGAATGCTTTATCAGTAGAATTATGCCTTTGCATGTTCAGTTTCAGGTTGTGCACATTGTGTCTAATGTGTTTAAACAATTGTGAAAATCTGTAAAACCAATTTTTGAGGGGTTAAACTACTTGGAGTCATTATAAATGATTAGGTTTGATGTATGGGAAAGTCAATGTACCGGTAATAATAGTTGTGTTGAAGGGGACTCTTGTTGTATTGTGTGGTTAATTGAAAACTAATTATGTTTGTCTCTGCATAGGAGGGGCTGCATCCTTCAATGGGGGATTCATGTCCCTGCTTCTGACAGGGGAAGGCACCAGGACTGCTGCCTACATACTGTAACTGGACCCATTTGCAGGGGCTTAGCCTACTGGTTTAGTTCAGTTTTGTCTTGTCAAGTTTTGAATAGTGATCTGTTGAATTTATAAAGTACAATAAAACCTTTGTGGGGAAAGCCATAACAAAACTGCCTAGAGATCCATTGTAAGTTACCCAGGCTGTAGGGGTTAAGGCGGAGGACCTCTCCTCTGCAGGCGCAATCCCTGCAGCGATGGTAGAGTGAACAGGGTGAGAGGAAGGAGGCGGGGAGATAGATGGCAGAGGAGGGAGAGGAGGTAGGGAGGCTAGAGAGAGGACAGAGGCAGGAGGGAGGCTAGAGAGAGGAGGCAGGAGAGAGGACAGACAGGAGGTAGGGAGCTAGAGAGAGGAGGCAGGAGAGGACAGGAGGGAGGAGAGGACAGACAGGAGGTAGGGAGGCTAGAGAGAGGAGGCAGGAGAGGACAGGAGGGAGGAGAGGACAGACAGGAGGTAGGGAGCTAGAGAGAGGAGGCAGGAGAGGACAGGAGGAGAGAGAGAGAGGACAGACAGGAGGTAGGGAGGCTAGAGAGAGGACATGAGGGAGGAGAGGACAGAGAGGACAAAGACAATGCAGGAGGTTGCACCTGCGTAGGGAATAGCAAGAGAGGCACCTCCCCCCCCAACCTCCTCCCTTCACTCCCACCTGTCTCCCTCCCCTTCAATCCCTCCTGTCTCCCTCACCCCTCCAACCTGTCCACCACCATTTCCCCCCCCCCCCCCCATCTCCTCCTCCCGTCTCCAACAAAATCCCCTCCTCTGCCATCTATCTATGTATCTCCCGGCTTCCTTCCTCTCACCCTGTTCGCACTCAACCACTCTACCATCTCCGCAGGGACTGAGCCTGCAGAGAGAGGGGAGCAGGCACAGTCCCTGCAGAGATGGTAGAGTGGTTGAGTGAGAACACGGTGAAGGAAGGAGGCCGGGAGATGGCAGAGGAGGGAGGGAGGGGGGGGGGGGGGAGGGAGGGATGGGGAGGAGGGAGTAGGGGATGGGGAGGAGGGGTGGGGGATGGGGGGGGGAGGATGGGGAGGAGGAGGGAGGGGTGGGGAGAGGAGGAGGGAGGGGTGGGGAGGAGGGAGGGGTGGGGAGACGACTTCAAATCCCCTGCAGGAATCAAACCTGCACTTCTCCGCATACAATGCGGCTGTTAAGGTGATCGCCTTAACCCCTAGACCATCAGCTAGGTAACTTACAATGGATCTCTAGGCAGTTTTGTTATGGCTTTCCCAATGAAAGACTTGAAAAGGTTTTAGTGTCCGTACCGGGATTCAAACCACAAACCTTTGGGTTGGAAGGCATGGTCTTTCACCACTGGACTACAGCCCAGCTCAAACACACAGCACATGCAGCAAGTCAAATAGATGTGGTTAAGATCAGGGTTTTCTTAACCACGACCATACCCTAACCCAATTGATATGGTGGTCGTGGTTAAGAAAACCCTGATCTTAACCACATCTATTTGACTTGCTGCATGTGCTGTGTGTTTGAGCTGGGCTGTAGTCCAGTGGTGAAAGACCATGCCTTCCAACCCAAAGGTTTGTGGTTTGAATCCCGGTACGGACCAGAGTCCTGCACCGGGTCGGGGTTCCGCGGGGCCCCGCCGGGTACCCGCAAAAAAACGCGGGGGGCGGGTAAAAAATACACTTCTGTAAATTGGTGGGTCGGGCGGCGGGTAAAAATTAATAAATGCGGACGGGCGGCGGGTGGAACAACGACAACGTATGAGCCTTGTGTGTTTTTCTGTTACACTCAGATGGAGGCAGGGGGTGTGTCTGGCAGGCAGGGGGTGTGTCTGGCAGGGGGGGTGTCTGGCAGCTGGTCTGACTCGAACAGGAGAAAAGTTTCTGACCACGTTTTCGCAGTTTGTTTACATAACCGGCATCGTTTCAAGTATGCGCATACTGTGCAATGTGTGACGCTATATGGACTGCACAAAACATTCAAAACTCAGCTGCGGTCAAGGTGATTGATTGGAGACAATACGAGTCGGACAGATAATATAGTAGGCTAACGTTAGCTTCCAGTCAAACATACACACTGGCTGTTTTCATAGCAACAGGCAAGAACATGTCATGGATGGATAGCGTGAAAGTGGAGAGGTCTCATCCCAACGTGGATTTACGTTCCTCCAACAGCAATCATAAAGGCAGTATGGATTATACCGGACATATTGGAAATAGCTGGTAAGTCACTTTGCTTGCTGTAACTGTCTGTGTGTCTGATAGCAGAGCTATCCAGCTGGTTAGTGAGCTAGCAGCTGCTAAAAGCTAATTAACGTACATCAGCTGACGAGTCTCGGCCAGAAAGACTGCTGTTCGCCTCTCGTGTGAAACGGTGGCAGTTTCGTTTGGTTCACTACAAAATGTTTGCACTGCAGATTAACGGTTATTATATATATGCGGTTCTGGGTCGGGGGGCGGGTCTCATGTCTGCGGGGCGGGGTGGGTTGCGGTACTGATTGATCATATGTGCGGGTTCGCGGAGCGGGGTCGGTACTGCACGTCGCGGGGCCGGGCGGAACCGGGTCTTGAAAATCAGACCCGCGCAGGACTCTGGTACGGACACTAAAACCTTTCAAGTCTTTTTTGAATATTTTGTTTTCAATTATTAATATTATTTTCACATTTACTAATCATTAACCACTCTATTCAGGAATTGACCGACTAATCAGCAACTATCTAATGATTAACTAATATATTCACGAACTGACATGTATTAAAACAGTTAACTACTCTGAGTCTGCACTGAGTGCTCATAAGTGTCAAAATAGAAAACCAGATTCAAACATAGGCAGAATGGTTCCAGGTCCATGTTTATCATACCAGAATGTTAGCACAACAATACAAAACTCACAGCAACAAGTAGACCAGTGGTTTATTGATAGTATTCTGTGACATCACCACACAGACATCTTGGTCTGCTTGTAATCAATTAACAGGTGATTAACCACACAGCCAATGAGCTGTGTGTAGTGTAAAGTGCCATATTGGTCGGAAATGCATGTGACATCATGGGAATACTATGAATAGACAAGTCCAAGTGAATCAGTTGTTATTAAGCTTTATGAAGGCTACTTAAACAAGATAATTTAGGATAGATATAAATGTACCAAATGTTATAGCTATGTTATAGCAGACGTTTTGTCATTTCTAAAAAAATAGATTTTTCAGGTTCGCACAACATAGTATTGCATAAGGAGTTGCTCATAATAACTCTTTTTAAATCTTTAAAGTATTTTAGTTGCTGTTCTGGGTATGGCATTGCATCCCTGAGAAGGCTACATCGGTACAGCTGGGTTTCATTCAGGTTCATGTGTAAGGATACTCATTCTACAGCGGGTGTTTATATGATATACTGTGCAAATCTATATTTTTTAATCTCTTAAATTACATAATATTCCTTTGGTTTCTTCAGTGCGGTTTGCTGATATGTCAAAGAGATAGTTACACAAATAAATGACAAAACTCATAAGCAAACAGAAATGGTGAAGTGCTGCTCATTTCAGAGAGATACCGTATTGCACAGACAGATGAGATCATCTTCACGGTGGAAGAGGTTTCTCCTGCTGGAGCAGGAGTGAGCTCATCTGCCAGGGTTAAACAAGGTCGTGAGCCAGGGGTGAGTGAGGTCGTCTGCCAGGGGTGAGCGAGGTCGTCTGCCAGGGGTGAGTGAGGTCGTCTGCCAGGGGTGAGCGAGGTCATCTGCCAGGGGTGAGCGAGGTCGTCTGCCAGGGGTGAGCAAGGTCATCTGCCAGGGGTGAGTGAGGTCATCTGCCAGGGGTGAGTGAGGTCATGAGCCAGGGGTGAGCGAGGTCGTCTGCCAGGGGTGAGTGGGGGTGAGCGAGGTCATCTGCCAGGGGTGAGTGGGGGTGAGCGAGGTCATCTGCCAGGGGTGAGTGAGGTCATCTGCCAGGGGTGAGCGAGGTCATGAGCCAGGGGTGAGCGAGGTCATGAGCCAGGGGTGAGCGAGGTCATCTGCCAGGGGTGAGCGAGGTCATCTGCCAGGGGTGAGTGAGGTCATGAGCCAGGGGTGAGCGAGGTCATCTGCCAGGGGTGAGCGAGGTCATCTGCCAGGGGTGAGTGAGGTCATCTGCCAGGGGTGAGCGAGGTCGTCTGCCAGGGGTGAGCGAGGTCATCTGCCAGGGGTGAGTGAGGTCGTCTGCCAGGGGTGAGTGAGGTCATGAGCCAGGGTGGATGGGGGCAGATCAGGGCATGGTGGGGCAGGGCAGCAGCATCAGCATGAGACACAGAGGACTGGGGCTCAGTGCCAGCCCCGATGAGTCTCTCCCTACACACACACACACACACACACACACACACACACGGGTCAAACCAATAGAACTGGAAAATAGAATGCCCATTGGTCACACTGTATTTGGGCGTGTCACAAACAAAAGGCAAAGTAAACAGAGTTCCAGTTTAGATGATGCCGTCACACTTAGTTTCTGTTGCTCCATTAAGACTGAATGGGAGGAGCTGCTTTGTAAGTGTGGCAACACCTGATTCCAGCAATTCTGGGTACATGTTGTGTTTCAGAGCTGTTAGCTACATGTTGTGTTTCAGAGCTGTTAGCTACATGTTGTGTTTCAGAGCTGTTAGGTACATGTTGTGTTTCAGAGCTGTTAGCTACACGTTGTGTTTCAGAGCTGTTAGCTACATGTTGTGTTTCAGACCTGGCTACACGTTGTGTTTCAGAGCTGTTAGCTACATGTTGTGTTTCAGAGCTGTTAGCTACATGTTGTGTTTCAGAGCTGTTAGCTACATGTTGTGTTTCAGAGCTGTTAGCTACATGTTGTGTTTCAGAGCTGTTAGCTACATGTTGTGTTTCAGAGCTGTTAGCTACATGTTGTGTTTCAGAGCTGTTAGCTACATGTTGTGTTTCAGAGCTGTTAGCTACATGTTGTGTTTCAGAGCTGTTAGCTACATGTTTGTTAGCTACATGTTGTGTTTCAGAGCTGTTAGCTACATGTGTTCAGAGCTGTTAGCTACATGTTGTGTTTCAGGCCTCTTTTGGTATGGTATGGTGTTTATTCTTAATCCCCGAGGGGAAACATGGTTTGCCACCAGAGCGAGAACAGATACAAACAAGAAACAGTAACATACAGCACAATAACAATAATACAGTGGAGAGAGAGAGAGCCTCACAAAGCAAGGCTAGCAGTGTTCATTAAAGAATTTTACAGAAGCAGGAACAAAAGATCTTCTAAATCGCTCAGTAGAGCACCGAGGCATCAAAAGCCTATTACTAAACGAACTGCGCAGGGCATTAAATACATTAAACAAAGGATGGCCTTCATAAGAAAGAATAGAATTCAATTTTCTCCTTGTTCTCTTGGCTATAATCATCTCCAAAGAATCAGGGGGAAGGCCAATCACTGAGCCTGCCTTTTTAATCATTTTGTTTATCCTATTTTTGTCCATGACAGTGAGGCTGCCCCCCCAGCAGAGCACAGCATAGAAAAGGACACTAGCTAGGATACCTTGGTAGAACACATGAAGAAGTGACCTGCTGATGTCAAATGATCTAAGCTTCCTCAAGTGGAAAAGTCCAGACTGGGCCTTCTTGAACACAGAATCTGTGTTCTTCTTCCAGTCCAGCTTACTGTCCAGGTGGACACCGAGATACTTATAAGACTGGACTATTTCTACCTCCAGCCCTTTAATAATGACAGGGGAGACTTCTGCCTTCTTCCTCCCAAAATCAATAACTAGCTCTTTGGTCTTTTCAACATTGAGCAGTAAAAAATTGTCATCGCACCAGGAAACAAATAAATCAATCTCCTTTTTATAGGCCCGATCGTCACCTTTGTTGATGAGACCAATAAGAGCAGTGTCATCAGAGAATTTCTGCATATGACACATGGCCTCACTATGTCTGCAGTCCGCAGTATAAAGAATAAAGAAAAAAGGAGCTAAAACTGTTCCTTGAGGGGCTCCAGTTTTTGTCCAGATGATATCTGATACAGTGTCGTCCAGCCTAACAAACTGAGGTTGAGGCACAAGATATCTCATGCACCAGGCGATGGTTGAATTATGCAATTTATATTGAATCAGTTTATTTGCTAGAATGTGTGGCTGGATAGTGTTGTTCAGGCTCCATCTGGGCCCTTCTTGATCTAACTTCGTTCTCTCTCTTTCTTAAAAAAAAAAAAAAACTAACCAACCTTGTACCACTAACCTAAACTTGTACCACTGTTCCTTCAGAAGTTGTAGTTGTCATAGACTGTGCTCCATAGTTGATTGCTCTATTGCTGACAAAAAATGTGTTATTGTAAGTCGCTTTGGATAAAAGCGTCTGCCAAATGACGTATGTAATGTAATGTAATGTAATGAAGGCGCTCGAAAAATCAAAGAACATTTCCCTAACAGAGTTTAAATAAACGTCTTACAAATAAAGAAAAGCCACTGTCAAATCATGCGATTTAAGTGAATGTTTTGAGCTTTGAGAGGTTTGTTCATGTTTACCCATTTTGGTGGATTGTCCCAAGATCATACAAATGATGTGATTTTTGTGAACTTAAAGGCCCAATCCGTCAAAACTCACTATTACTGACGCCGGTGGCCGTTAGTGTAACTGCAGGCAGCGTGTGAACGAGCTGACGCGCGGGCACCATACTCGCACGCGCACAAGCAGTTGCCTGGCAACAGCAGAGCTGTTCGTTGCTTTGTAACGTTAACTCATAAAAGTCACTTGAAAACGGCAACCTGGACAATTTATCGGTCAGATCAGCCTCGAGATGCCCAGGAAGGATTCTGGGTGAATTAGGGGACGTTATTGTGGCATGTTTGGTCGTGTTTTGGCTTGCGTTGACTGCGGGCAAGTCGATACTCATGTTAGCAAAAGCCAG
Organism: Poromitra crassiceps; assembly: GCF_964638095.1. NCBI lineage: Eukaryota > Metazoa > Chordata > Actinopteri > Beryciformes > Melamphaidae > Poromitra > Poromitra crassiceps. The sequence continues at coordinate 251,794 of NW_028152134.1, forward strand.
GAAATAGCCTTCTCCCCCTGTATGTATGGTAATGCCTGGAGTTGACCAAACTGAACAATCAAACAATGTTTCATAAGCATAACAGTAACGTTAGGCATATTTAGGACTGTTAAATTCATTATCCACACAAGACGGTAACGTTATTAGTGGGGCTGGTGGTAATTTCTATAAATGTAAATGAATATTAGTTAGCCGCGATTAGCATCAAGCTAATGCTACTAGTATGTGCAGTCCCACTGCAGTCAGAGCCTGCTGGCTGCGGGAAGTGGATACTCATGTTTGCACAAGCCAGGAAATAGCCTGCTCCCCCTGTGTGTACGGTACCGTCAAACAATGTACCGTAAGCATAACAGACAGTAGGCTAACGTTAGGCATATTTCCGACTGTTAGATTCATTCATTATCAACACAAGACAGTAACGTTATTAGTGGGGCTGGTGGTAATTTCTATAAATATAGCTAAATCTATTAGTTAGCATCAAGGGGAGCGTGCCTATGTTCCCACAGCCCTATGTTCCCACAGCCCTTTCTTGACTATTTTATAGAGCAGCAACGCGTTGAAAATAGAACAGTGGCGTAACATAGAGCAGCGCGTGTGCTGCGCGTTGCATGCTGACAAGCCACGGCCGGTGTGAGACTTTACATTAAATATAATTGAATCTAAAAGGCGCGGCGCGTTTTTTTGCGCGACATACATGTTCGGTGTATTTTGGCCTTAAGGAGCTAAGTTTAGCAAAGGACGTGTCAAAATTATGCCAGAGAACAGCACATGTCCACAAGCCAGGGCTACTAGCAAACAATCAAAATAAGATTAATTTTTTATTTATTTAAATAAATAAAAATATTGCACTATTTATGCAGTTAACTCAACCTTTATTGCACTATTTATGCAGTTCACTCAACATTTTTGTGCCAGGAACAGGCAATCTGCAAGTGCTGTCCTTTGAAGACTATTTCAAGATTTATATTTCTGGCGCCAGCAACGCCAATGGATCTTTTCTCCTCTCGTTTCATGACGGTGGAAACAGAAATTCTGAACAACTAAAACCTTTCCTCCACGGTTTCCAGGGATCAAGCTTCCATGAATAGCAGCCATCTGAGCAAACACTGTGGACCACTCAGCACCAATGGGGCATGGCCGCGAATTACGATCAAAATATAAGGGGGTCGTCGGAACTACACCTCTCCACCAAATATCGTGAAAATCCGTGCTGTAGTATTTACGAAATAGTGCATTTGGTTTTTCAAACTGTCGCAATAGAAACAACTATGGACGGATCGTGATCAACAAAAAAGTGTTCCACGCAACACGCCTTCACCAAATTTGGTGCAAATTGGAACATTCTGCATCGAAACGTTTAGATCACATTGTGTTTTGTTATTTTTTGTGGTTTTTTGTCTCTTTGACCTTACTCAGTCATTCGTAGTGATGCATTGTGTAAGTTGGATTGTGAATGCCTTTTTGATTCTTCATTAATACAATAAAATAAAATTAAAAATTAAAATGCACACAGACAAAGAGTAAGTAAATCTTAGTAAACGTGGGAACATTATGAGAACTAGTGCAAACCACTTCTTGTAGTTTAGGGGGCTGGGGCCAAATCTGATATGGATGAATTGCTAACTAGTGCTAGTCATATTGTGTATTTTTTCATGATCATGTGTATTCTTGCATGATCAAAGGCACGCAAAACTTTGAGACTGGTGTGGTTGTGCAACAAGACTATTGTTGGGAAATGTGGGAACACAGGGCCTTATTTTGGAAGAAAAAAAAATCTAAGAAATGTGGGAACATAGGGCTGTGGGAACATAGGGCTGAAATCTTAGAAATGTGGGAACATAGGGCTGTGGGAACATTGGGCTGTGGGAACATAGGGGTGACCCCCGCATGAAGCTAACGACTCACCACCGCAGCTAAATGCAGTCAAACAATAATGTTCCATGACCATAAGCATAACGGTACTAACGTTAGGGTTGCATTACTTCACACAAGACGGTAATGTTAGCAGAGTTTCTGACCAGGTGGTCAGATACTTGTACTACGGAGTGACAGTAAAAATCTTGAAAATCCATTAGCAAGCAGCTAACGTTATCTGGTCAAAACCACATTACAGTAGCTACAAGCAGCAAGTTCCCTTCATGAACCGAAAACACAGTCCTGACTCTAGTTTCCCCCCCGATGTCGGTCACATTGCTGCTGTCTGGCCAGACGGGCTTCATTAGATAAATATTTATTTATTTAGTCTGGACTTTTTCTGGAGTCTGTGTTTGTTGTTTCCTTTAGCTAGCAGCTAGCGACGAGCGTAACGTTAAAAGCTACTTCAGCCATTTCCTGTTAGCGTCTAGACAAGAGACAAGCTCGACGTGAACGCGCGAGACGTCACATCCTCTAGCTGTGGCGGGAGATGCTATCCACTTCGAAACTGCGGTTTTCCATGTATCTTCTGAACGGCTGGTCGGAGAGAAACGCCCCTGGTCGCCATTTTTAACACCTTAAGTGCCATAGCCGAAATAATTCGTCTTACATAATCCAACGCTTGAGTGCCAGAGCCGAAATAACTCGTCTTACATGTTTTTTTGACGGTGGGACATCAATCAACCCCTTTTACATCTTCGAGATAACTATAGGAGCAAGAGCATGTGTGTAATCTATTTTACCGACCACTAAGTGGCGACAGAGACAGAGAGAAGCCACAGCCACGGGACCCGTACACCAAAAGCAGCCGCCTCCCGCGGAAATGGCTTGGCGATTTTACAGTCAGAAGCCCGGAGACACACACACAGAACGGACAGAGATACCCTCCCCCCAGAGCCGCGGAGCAACGCGAACACACACACACACACACACACACACACACACACACACACACACACACACACACACACACACACACCGCGGGAGCAAGCCATTCAAGGAAATGGCTTGGCGATTTTACAGTAATCCATTTCAGACTCGTCCCCGCACGCAGGCAGGCAGGCAGACAGACAGGCAGGCAGCAGCAACGCGCTTCTGACACGCCCGCTGTTAGAGCCAGGAGGAAGGAGGAGAAGACACACGGAGGGAGGAGTTTGAATGAGAGGGGTGTTTCCTGTTGTTATGGAGGAAATTACTGTTCAAAACTATTGTTTAGAATGTCTGACGGTCTTACTGATGCCAAAAATGAATGGTTAAAGTGACTGTTTCACAAAAAGCCATTTATCTCTGAATAAATTTCCAGACGCTGAAACCATGCTGTACTCAACGGCTAATATCTACATAACTACTAACTCTGCAAACTAACTCTTTTAGACAGAGAAAGCACACATTCTATTAGTTATTTTTAGATGATTGGTGTTCATGAATTCTTAACAGAAAAGAATCCTCGGCTGTTCTAAAATGAGCCAGAATCGTCAAAAACACCCCTGGCACAACTTACCTACAGGAATGAAAACATGGCTGGCACTCAATGTGTTAAGTGACGTCAAAGCGCATTCACTCAGTGCCAATAATAAACACTTTGTGCACATTTATTTCTCGCCAGAACCAACGGAATGGGCCTTTAAGTACATGTTTCTAATTTATCAATGGGCTTTTTAATTTATTTTTTTAATGATCCAAGTTGCAGTGGTTTACCTCTGAAGTCGGCAGGCCTGTCCTCCCAAGGTGACAGCACAATACCCAGGGCTTTCCACTGGTTACCTGACAGGGCTGCTTCCTGTTCAGCTGTTACTGCCACAGCCTGCTCATAGGAGAACATGCTGATCTGGTTCGGGTTAAACACCACCTGCAGAAGGTGACATGAGCCAAATGAGGGGAGGCACGAATTGTCAAGATGAACACACCAACATAGATAACAAGACATTTCGGGTCCCAGAACAAAAGCTGAATAGAACTCCATAGACTTGTTTTGTGGAAGTCAGGTCAGTGTACAGTAAACTAGTAATAATAGTCATTTAAGACTTACACTAAACTGCTCAGGTGGTATCATTGAGATAGCCAGAGGTGTGATTCCTTCAATTTGGTCCCTCACCAAAGCTGACATGGACATATCTGGAAGACCAGCTGCACAACGAGAAAGTGAAGTAGCATCAATGCTCCCAGAGCTAAACAGCCACCAACATAACTGAGTGAAAAATCACATTTAGCAGATGATCACAGAGAGGATTGTTCATATCAGGGTGCTCAACATGAGGAGAGTGGATGTGTCTTACCTGCCAGAACTCCAATCTCAATGAAGACATCAGTCTTCCAGTTACCTGTGGGTCCAAATGCAAGACTGTGTTGCAGAAGGTCGACGAGAGCCAGCAACTGGTCTGGTGAGCAGGACAGCCTCAGCTGACCCAGCCACAGCACAGCCTTACTGCAGCCACCAGGGGGAGACAGCAGGTCACACAGTAAGTAAAGGGGACAGAAGTACCACAGGAATGAGTCCGGACCTGGATGTTAACACTTCCGCCTCTTATGTGTAAAAGTCAATGGGATTTATGTGTGAGGATTTTGGTTGAATGCTTGAAATAAGGTCTGTGGTTAACAAAAGTGTATGACTTTTATGATTTTCAGTACAGAAGCGTAGGCTACAGTGCAAATGAAGCTACAGTGTAAATGAAGCATACAGTGTAAATGCGTTTTTTTATGAGATTTTCAGAAAATGCTTCAACAGTCATAAAAGCGGTCCTCATATATCTACACACACACACACACATACAGTACATATAGTGTGTGTGTGTATATATATATATATATATATATATATATATACACACACACATACAGTATATACATATATACACACTATATATAGATCTTTTTGTGAATGTACAGCCCATTTTTAAACCAGCAGTATTTATATATAATACTAGTATAATAATATTATACTAGTAAATAGATAATAATATTATAGTATAATAATATACAATATAATAGTATAATAATAATAGATATATATACACATACACTAGGGTATTCACGACTACTGAATTTTAGTAGTCATCGACTACTTCCAAATAATAGTTGACTAGTCGATTAATACCGCTGAAGATATATTTTTTTCACACAATAGAAATGATCAATTCTCATCAAAAGGGTCTCAAAAACAGCCAGTAAAGGGTTAACTTAATGTAGGCGGGACCAATGTGGAGATATGTGAAATAGCAGAGTCCTGATTGGCTCTGAGAGGCTGTTTACAAATGAGCCATTACACCCCAGCAGCTTGTCTGAGTTGGAGATAGCGACTGTTTGACTTCAGTAACAACATAGATGAGTCTTTCTGTCTATTCACCTTATTCACCACACCCACTTTTTCTCTCTTCCGCGTTCAACGCAAACGTATTTGTTCTTCCGGTTCAGCGCTAGTTGCCTACTGTGGCTAATATTAGCCGCTAGTTAGTTATGTTATATGGCAGTAAAATGCCACTGAATGACCAAATTGATATAACTTTTAACCATTTCGAGTAACACTGTTTCCATACGGATCACCAGCGTTAGTTTGTTTTTTATAAACGTGGCTATATTCATAACGTTTCTATCTCGGATGCGTTATTTTGAATCCCACATAGGTTACGCCTGGCGCAACCTAGGTGGGTTTCAGGACAAAACAGTCTCGACTCCACTAACGTCATCTTTAGAGCACAATATTCCTGGAATGCAAGTTTAACTAAACAGTTACATGTCCTCTGCATTCTACATAAAATTAAGATATTACGGGTTGTTTTATTTTGTATGTTACATACTTATTGGCCAAGATATGTTAGTTTATGGGGGAGTAATTCTGCCAGTTTAGGAGGAGAGTGTGGGCGGCCATCTTGCCTGCAAGGTTTTTGGCAAGTCTAAAACGGAAATACTATTACGAAATGACGTAATGCGGAAGCGTCCATGTGTGGGCAAAGAATAAGGTGAATAAGTACCTTCAATTCTGTTGATTTAACATGGCGTCATGTGGAAAATGAGTGTTCAAACAAATCTATGTTCAATTTATGTATTTATTCTTCACCACAGATGAACGATTAGTTGATTATGATGCATAGTGTCGACTAGTGTTTTTTTGTTGACTGTGAAAGCCCTAATATACACGTATAAACACTAGGGCTGTGAATCTTCACTAGCCTCACGATTCGATTACGATTCAGAGGGCTACGATTCGATTCGATTCGATTATCGATGCATCTCGATACATCTTAAATCAATGCATCACTTTTTTCCCCCAATATTCCCCAATGATTTATTTTTTCTCACTTTCTTTTTTCTCACTGCGTGACTACTTTTAAAATAAAAGTGCATTTGGAATTGCATTGTATTATGATCCATAATTAAAATAAACAACTGCATGTACTTCCATTATATTTTATTTGATTATTAACACATTGACTGCCAGCCGTTTTTTTTTTGCTGTAGGTAGCTTCTGCCAGGCCGTTTTTTGAGGATTCTGGCTCATTTTACAAGAGCCGAGGATTCTTTTCTGCTTGGAGTTTGTGAACACGAAGTTCACAAAAGTACTAATAGAATGTGTGCTTTCTCTGTCTAAAAGAGTTAGTTTGTAGAGTTAGTAGTTATGTAGATATTAGCCGTTGAGTACAGCATGGTTTCAGCTGTCTGAGAGTGAAAGCTGAGATAATCGCAGTTTTGTGAAATTCAATCAAACAGGCAGAACAGTCACTTTAACCATTTATTTTTGGCATCAGTGAGAGATCAGACATCCAAACAATATAGTTCCGAACGCCCTCTCCTTCAACTCCTCCCTCCGTGGGCGTGTCTAGTGGCTTTCAGCCTGCGTTTGTCACAAGCGAGTGCTCTGCTGCTGCTGCTGCGAGTTTGAGCAGCCTCCCTCCCTGGCAGCGAGTTTGAGCAGCCTCCCTCCCTGGCAGCGAGTTTGAGCAGCCTCCCTCCCTGGCAGCGAGTGTGGATAGGGCTCACTCGTCTCTTGGGTTTGAGAGCCCCGATGAAGCCCCGTGCGACTCTAGGCTTTATGCTGCCCACCCAGTCCATTTCTGGAACCCCCTACCGCAGCAGCGCGAAAGCGTTCCCGCCTACAGTATGAGAATGAGGCTCGTTCGTTTCTGGGTTTTCGGAATGCGTGCGATTCTGGCCTTTCTGCGGGCGTTTCAAAGTGTGTTTCACCCATAATATATTATGCAAATTTGCAATCCCCCGTGTGCTGCTGCTGGCGCGGCCCGAGAGCGGCGAGTCTGGTGACTGATGACTGTAAAATCGGCAAGCCATTTCCTTGAGAATGGAGGAAGCAGCCGCGGGAGGCGGCTGCTTTTGGTTGACTTTCTCTCTGTCGGGAGGGCACCGTCGCCACCTAGCTGGTCGGTAAAATAGATTATACACATTCTCTTCCTCCAATTCTGGGATAGGAGACGTAAAAGGGGTTGATCGATGTCCCACCGTCAAAAAAAAAAAATGTTTATGTAAGCCGAGATATCTCGTCCTTGACACTCAACGGTTGGATCATGTAAGCCGAGATATCTCGTCCTTGGCACTCAACGTGTTAAAAAAATAATAATAATAATAATAATCGATTCTTGACATTTGTGAATCGATGCAGAATCGTGCACGTCCGCATCGACGATGCATCTTATAATCGATTATTTTTGACACCCCTAATAAACACACACACACACGTCTCACCTGAACTCCACAGCATTGAAAAAACGCATCTCTGTTGTTTTAGCTCCACACACGATGTATCCCATCGCCACAAAAGTGCTGGAGTCCAGCTGTGAAGGTTTCTGCTTGGTGGCGTTTAACAAGCGGCTGAACAGCACAGCCAGCTAGGATGAAAGCCATGGAGAGAATGAGTGAGCGTAAAATAGCCTCAAACAGGATTGTAGGTGGATGTATTAGCAACGTACTTGTACCTTCACCCTGTATTGTATAGCATGCCAGTGCTACTTGTACAATTTGTTTCAGAAAGCGAGTGAACACACAACACAGTGGATGTAATATGTCTCCGGCTATGACCGAAGCTGATACCTGTCTGTCTGTCCAGGTGTTGACTGATCCCATGGCGTAGATACTCCTCAGCTCGGACAGACGGAGGGTGCCCAGCTCTGCTTCTGACATCTCCACCGCTAGTCCACCCAGCTGAGCGACCAGGGACGGAGACATGGAGCGGATGTGGCCATGCACCTTCATGCGCGTGTTCACGCATACACACACGCATGCATGCACACACACACACACACACACACAAAATCCCAGAGAGACCCCAGTTAAAACATGGCAGACATTTTAGCAACATTTCACATCCATAAAACCATATTCACCAACTTAAAGTCTTTATTTATTGTTTTTGAAAAGCGTAGCAAACAATATACTAAAACAATATATTCTTCCAACAATAAGAAATCTATTAAATCACCTTTGTACATTTGTACTACATGTTTTGCAATTAAAAAAAGACAACCCTAACAACTGGATTTAGGAGGGGTTTCAAATGTAAACAGGAAGTATGGAAATGTCCCATAGGGAAGAAGCCTGGAATGAAATGCATGTGTGATGTGACGTGATGTGATGTTCTCACTGTGGTAGTTCCTGCATGATGGATGGCTGGAAGAGAGTCTCACCTCTTTGACTTTCTTGAGCAGCTGTTGGCGTTGGTAGGGTGTAAGGAACGGGTCGTGGCCCATCAAGGAACGGGTCGTGGCCCCCCCCCCCCCCTCCCCCCCCTCCGGCTCTGGCTGATGGCCCTCCAGGCTTATCACCTTCCCCTCCCCCTCATCCCCCAGGCTATAGACAAGTTTCCCAGCGCTGGCCTAGGGCGGCGCCATAGCAGCCTTATATGTCCCCGGCTTCCGGTTAAGTCCACATAGCGTCCACAGCAGCCTGATGTTGCCAATAAGCTACGACTTAAATAGAGACTTATTACATCATATGTTTTCCGCCCCCTGTATGTTGAGTGTTGGTGAAAAAGAAAAATATAGCAGACACTTTCTTTACTGTAGAGCGCCGTTTAAAAGCTGCACAACAAGCAGCATCAGTCCCGCCGGCCAGCGCTGGACCCGCTGTGAGGAAACACACAGGAGGAAACCGAAATGTCAAAACAGACATCCCTTGCTAGGCCAGTCCTTTTTTTTTAATCGAGATCATGCAACAAGTAGCCTACTTCAGCCGAGGCCAGCAAGACGGCAGGAAAGAAACAGAAGCGTGCCTGCCGCCGTCAAAAGCAAAAGAGACCCGACGTAGGCTGTCAATTTAGCGGAGGTAAAAAGCCTTTTTACCTACTCGGGCGAATCAATCAATCAATCAATGGCTCGCGCTTGTTGCCCGACGCTCGTATGATGAGGAGATGAATCAAAATGCTTACCACCAATAAAGCCACATGCGAGCCGAGAACGAGTGCAGGAGAGCTGACGCAGGTGCCAGGTGTGGAGTGGGAGAGATTAAGGTGCGTAGCCTATTGCTGGAGATTCAAGTTGTGCGCTGTCTGCACTCTGCACTGACACTGTCGCACTTATTACTTTTAGCTGCGTTGTTTTTTCATCAAGGCAATGTCCAGAAGATATGGGTTCATGAATGTCTGCAAATGCAGATAGATAGGCTACAGTAGGAGTGTGCATGCATGTTGTCTGTTTCAATAACGAAAGCGTCCTTACCGAGAACGACGTGCCGACCAATTAAATATTCTTGCTGCGAAATCGGCCTCTTAATGACAACACTGGAATAATAGCCGTAATATTCATTCACAACGGGGGTAATTTGATGAAATACATAGCGTTACAACATACCCGACTTACTTTGTTGCTGTGGAGATATTGGTACGCTTCGGAGCTTTTGAGATTGTTCATCGCGTTGCCATCCACCGCCATTGATTCCTCAAAATACGCTATAATCCTGCCTGTAGTTACGTTCGGCCATTTACACATATTATCTTCCCATGTGTCCAGTGTCAACGGGTGTGGGATAGACACTCTTTCATTAGATAGGAGACTCGCAGAATGATCCCAAGTTTGCATTTTTTCGGCGGTCGCTATGGCTACTACGGTAGTACGTTACGCTTCTCCGTATTCACAAACACCGGAACCGACAGACACGATCGCGGCCGAGTCCGGAAGCAAACCGGAAGTGCCCAGGAAACTTGTCTATACCCCGTCACCCAGAGACGAGGCTACACCGCCCCTCCCCCCCCCAAAGGGCTTCAGAGCTGATGATGCCCCCCCCCCCCCCACCCACGCTGACCATCACAGCGGACCAGGTGAGGAATCAGCTTATGAGGCTACACACTAGGAAAGCAGCTGGCCCGGATGGCGTCAGCCCCATGCTGCTCAAAGCCTGTGCCCCCCAGCTTTGTGATGTGCTACAGCTGATCTTCAACAAGAGCCCGAGTCTCCAAAGGGTCCCCGTGATGTGGAAAATGTCCTGTATCGTCCCTATACCTAAAAAGCCAAGACCCTGGAGAAACTCGTCCTGGAGCAGCTCAGGCCTATGGTCAAACCATCCCTAGACCCCCTCCATTTCGCCTACCAGCCCCGACTGGGAGTGGGGGACGCTGTCATCTACCTGACCAACCGCGCCTACGCCCACCTTGACAACCCGGCCAGCACTGTGAGAGTCATGTTCTTCGACTTCTCCAGTGCTTTCAACACCATCAGGCCGGCTCTACTGGGTGAGAAGCTGACGGCGATGCGGGTGGATGCCCCCCTGGTGGTCTGGATTGTGGACTACCTGTCTGGCAGACCACAGTATGTGCGCCTGCAGAACTGTGTGTCAGACAGAGTGGTCAGCAATACAGGAGCACCACAGGGGACGGCCTTCTCTCCCTTCTTCTTCACCATCTACACCACGGACTTCACCTACCAGACAGAGTCTTGCCACCTTCAGAAGTTCTCTCACGACTCTGCGATAGTGGGATGTATCAAAGATGGCGACGACGATGAGTATCGGGATGTGGTGGCCAACTTTGTCACATGGTGTGAGCAGAACCACCTGCAGCTCAATGTGTCAAAGACAAAGGAGCTGGTGGTGGACCTGAGGAGGGTCAAGGCTCCGGTGACCCCTGTTTCAATCGACGGGGTCAGTGTTGACATAGTGGAGGATTACAAGTACCTTGGAGTGTACATTGACAATAAACTAGACTAGCTAAGAACTCTGATGCACTCTACAAGAAGGGGCAAAGCCGTCTCTACTTTCTGAGATGGCTGAGGTCCTTCAACGTCTGCCTAGTCTCTTAGAACAGACGAGTTGGCTTCCGCAATTTTCAAATGCTCTCGCCATACCGTCTGTACGTCAGACCCCCAGAACATGCACAAGGAAGTAGTGAAAAAAACCTTCAGACCGGAAGGAAGTTCGACGGAATCTGACCAATCACGACACGCGTGTCCACGAAAAATATGTTCCCCCCGGAAACTTAAACCGATGCAGGTTGCTAATGCTAGCAGTGCTTTAGAATTACCATGGAAGCTACGCCGACGAAACCGGTGAAATAAGACCCTGATAGACGTAAACGATGTATCCGCGGCTTGGAGGAACCTCGTGCAAGACGTGAGTTAAAGAAAGTGATGAGGTAAGTTGCTAACGTTACTGAGCTTATCGTTCGTCTTACTAATCAGCGTTAGCTAACGATAGCTACAGCAGTATACAGCTAGTTAGCTAATGTTAAATTCTGATTGGACGAATGAGCGGAAGTCCCGCCTTTCAACTTCCTCTTCCGTTTGGTGCATGATTCTCCCCCACGAAGTACAGACTGTATATAGCTGCATCTGCCGGATGTAGATAAGACAGTCTGTTTTAAGAGACTAACGTCTGCCGGACCATGCTGAGGATGTTCTGAGTCGGTAGTGGCTAGTGCCTTCCTGTATGCTATTGTGTGCTGGGGCAGCAGGCTGAAGGCAGCGGATTAGTGTTAATTTCGTCGACGAAAAATGTTAGTCGACTACCTTTTTCCCCAAGACTAAGACGAGACTAAAATGTTCAGACTTTTAGTTTCATTGACTAAGACAAGACTAAAATACTCAAACTTTTAGTCGACTAAAACTTGACTAAACAAAAAGACGATGAGGTTGAATAAATATGATAAAAACTAACAAGGACATTTGACACAGGACTAAGACTACGACTAAATTTAAAAATAGACAACAAAATTAACACTAATTATAGACTGTTTCCCCCCCTCAATGCAGCAGTTCAGTTTCCTGTGTTGCAGCATCATAGATCTAGCTGACATTTAGCTGTCTGAAAAACATTTGCAGTAGTTACAACAGAATCCACCCAGTCTTAGCTAAGGGTCTTATCTATATGTGTATGAAGCATTGTGTTCCCAAAATGTACAGCTACTTGCTTGTCTACATTATATCCAGAGAGGTCTGAGTGCTTTCCACACAGCACAGCCAGCCTCCCTCCATTCTCCCCTCAGCTGCGGGCTGAGCAGGGACTGTAAATATGCCGACACTGGCCCGGGTGGGCAGGGTCAGCATTAATTTCCCTGGGAAAGAGTTGCCAACACTGCTTCGAAATACCATTACTAGTGAAGCGCATCAGCAGATTCAACAGTTTTCATTGACTAAAACTAGACTAAAATGTGAACAGTTTTTGTTGACTAAGACTAGACTAATATACTTATGGTTTTATTTGACTAAGCTGAGACTAAAATGCTCAAACTTTTAGTCGACTAAAACTTGACTAAATAAAAACAGGATGAGGTTGACTAAATATGACAAAGACTAACAAGGACATTTAACACGGGACTAAGACTAAGACTAAATAAAAAAATAGCCGACAAAATTAACACTACAGCGGATGCCAACAGACTCAACAAACTGATCCGTAAGGCCAGGGACATTGTGGGGCTGTATCTGGGCTCTCTGACTGCGCGCACACACCTACACACACACACACACACACACACACACACGCACGCACACACCTAAACACACCCACACACACCCACACACACACACACACACACACACACACGGTTGAATGCTCTCATTTAGGACACTTCATGCCCAAAAGAACATGTGGGACCAAGTAAAAGTTAGCTTTCCTGCTCAGGACTAGACAGGAAGTGGTGCGATTTTGCTGCGTCAAGTTACCTACTGTATGAGTTAACCAGGGTGAGACAGGAAGTAGAGCGATTTTGCCTTCAGAGTAAAAGCTTAGATTGTGAAACTTTTTTCAGATTTCCCCTCCATTTGTACTTGGCCAATTTCCCCCTGCTCTGCTGCCCAGGGTCACTGCTCCACCCTCTGCCAATCTGGGGAGAGCTGTAGACTAGCACCATGCTTCCTCCAAGACATGCCAGCCGCTTCAGGACACATACCCTTAATCTGGCTTCCCACCCGCAGACCCATTGCCCGACACCCGACTAATCCGGGGGCGCGAACCTGCGACCCTCGTGTTGGTAGGCAGGGAATCTACCGCTACACTACCTGGACGGCCTAGATTGTGAAACTTTTGAGAAAAGTTGGAAAATAAAGCTGGGCTGTGCAGAGCAACAGAAATTGTTTGAGAGGTATAAAAGTATAATGTAATAATATAAACGCACCACACACTGTCCAGTCTTCAGAAAGTAATACAATTATTTATCTATTATGTATTAATTTAATTTAATTAATTAAAATGTATTTATCAATGTCCTTTGTTGCTCTGTAAAGCACTTTGCACAAGCACTGACAATTGTTTAAAGGGCTTTAGAGATGAATTTGACATAGTTTTCAAAGCTATCTGGTTTTACCTTTGGAGAAAATGAGGAGTTGGAAGATCTCTCTCTGGAGCATTCTGGGGAAATGAAAACACCAGCATGTACACTTTAACTTTGAAATAACCACTAAATAAAGATTGTGAAATAAACTCCTAAGTGTATTACTAATAAATGCCACTGGATGAATTAGAGTACCAGTAGTCATGTGTCAATAGAAGTTTAGAAGACACCTACCCCCTGCACCCAGGGGTGCTGGAGGACCTGAGCAGCACTGAGACGCAGAGTGGGTGCTGGAGGAGCTGAGCAGCACTGAGACGCAGAGTGGCATCCCAGACCAGCAGCTTGGATATGAGGTCCTTGGCTCCCTCTGAGATGTGAGCCCAGTCCTTGTCTGGAAACTCATACTTGCCCTCCTGGATGCTCTCAAACAGGTGACTCTGAGGAGAGATAATATCACAGAAAATTAGTTAATATTGTTCATATATCACAGTTTCGTAGTGTTACAGTCATCCCCCTTTCGCATGTAGATATGATCAATATTTATGTCTTTGTTGTGGCTGTTCATCTTTTGATCTTATGGTGTCTTTTTGTCCATACGGGGCTTAAAATGGCGTCTGCCTCGGCCCTCGAGAGGTCAGTCTGGTACGCACAGCCACATCACCTGTGGACAGTTGATATTAGTGTCTGTCTCATTTTGCTTTGCTTTGTCACTTTTGTCCTGTCTCGTGTTTATGGGACCCCTTTGATCACGTGAGGACGGTCCTGGATCGCCTCACGCAGGATGCTTCTGGAGGCCACATCAGCTAAAGCCTCCAACCTATAGTAGCAGACTCCAAACTAATTCAACCCTACTCCTCCTACTACATTAAGAATTTGATCGATCAATCTATGTTAACCGATTAATCGACAATGTAGGCAAAATGTAACTTTCACTGCTCATACAGTGGAAGAAGAAAGCCAAGCTAGCAGACACAAAGTCCAGGGTGGAGAATTACACCCAAAAAGACAACAGTCATCATTGTAAACATTGTAATACAATGTTGAAATATCTCACGCCCACAATAGTCCATGGGCCAAGGCTGAAATTTTGACATATCGGTACCACCTGAGGTGACCGCACGATTTTGTTATTTTTGTCTTCCTACATGTCTCTAGTTTATATTTTGGTATGATAACCCTTCCGATTTGGTAGCTTAAGGATAGTTATCACTCTGTAAACAAACCTACCCCCAAAAAATGACAAAACCCTGATTTCATCATATCTCTGAACCACACATGATAACGCAGAAAATGTGATGTCTACCCCTATGTTTTCATGGTCAGGGATTACAATGACACTCTATACAACATCATAAACTGTTCACATGAATAGTTAATGGTGAATTCAGTGATGTTTTGGTGAATTCAGTGGTGTTTTGAGAAAGATACAATGCAATTAGTCCATGGGCCAATGGTGAAATCGGTACCACCTAAGGGGACCGCGCACTTTTTGTATTTTTGTCTTCCTACATGTCTCTAGTTTATATTTTGGTATGATAACCCTGCCAATCTGGTAGCTTATTGATAGTTATCACTCTGTAAAAAACCTTCTCCATATAAATGACAAAACCCTGATTTCTGTGTATTAGTCCAGATGATATGTGAAAATCATGTTCACTTTTTCATAAAAGCATGAAACTTGGTACGCATATAGTTTGGGGCCCCGTAAATCTTCAGAAATTGAGCCATCACAAAAATGCTTCGTGGTGGCCATTTTAATTCCGCCATAAGTGAATTATGTAGTTTGCATCATATCTCCTGAATCACACATGATAACACAGAAAAGGTGATGGCTACCATATAGAACATCATAAACTGTTAAAGTAACTAATCAATGGTGAATTTAATGACGTGAGAAGGAAATCACAGTTTCTGATAACTGATGCTATAACCTCAATTCCATGACCACTCTCTGGCTAACATTTTTTGATGAGTAATTTGGGTCAGGGTTACTTCTATGGGCCTTTTGTTAAAATAGCCCCCAGGCCCCTCCCAAACATCCTGCGACTTTCTGCCAGACGGCCAAATCCAAGATGGGGTTTACCATTTTTAGAGTAAGGACGGAGATTAACAATGGTGAATTATAGCTATTTTAATTGCAAATTCATGCCTACCAAACATGGTTTAGTATTGACAATTATTGTGTTTTGAGGGTAATTTCATAATTATGTTAGTCTCGCTGGCCAGCCTCCCCTCCCTACCGGGAGAGGATAGCATCAGTTATCAGATACTGTCATTTCCTTCTCACAACGTCATCAAATTCACAATTGATTAGTCACTTTAACACTTTATGATGTTCTATGGTATCATTGTAATCCTTGACCATGAAAACGTTGGGATAGACATCTCCTTTTCAGTGTTAGCATGTGTGGTTCAGGAGATATGATGCAAACTATGCTTATGGCAGAATTAAAATGGCCGCCACAAGGCATTTTTGTGATGGCTCAATTTCTGAAACTGTACAGGGCCCCAAACTATAAGCGTACCAAGTTTCATGCTTTTACGAAAAAGGGAACATCATTTTCACATATCATCTGGACTAATACACAGAAATCAGGGTTTTGTCATTTATATGGGGGTAGGTTTGTTTACAGAGTGATAACTATCCTTAAGCTACCAAATGGGCAGGGTTATCATACCAAAATATAAACTACAGACATGTAGGAAGACAAAAATAACAAAATCGTGCGGTCACCTCAGGTGGTACCGATTTTTGCCTTGGCCCATGGACTATCTAGGACCAAATAGAAATGGAACTGTGTCACATGATCTTGCATGCAAGGTCAGTGTTTGTTACATGTATGCTAAAGACACGTCTGCTGCAATATCCCACTGATCCCTTCCTCATGTTGGTGTTCATCACACAAGCCAAGGTCACTGTGGGTTTCCTTTCTTACACTAGCAGCTTCAAATATATCTTGGTATAAACAGTGAAGTCTAAATGTAACAGAGGTATTCGTCATTGCAAAATGGCACCATCTACTGCATACAGTAGATCTAACACCTATTTTCAGCATCCCAATGCTGCATCTGACCGTAATTGCCACGATGCAGTGGCATGGTGGTCTGCAACAGCATTGGGGTCAATTCAATCAATCAATCAATCAATTCCAATGAAACATTGGAAGTGAATTGGAATTTCAGGAAGTTTAGTGAAATTAATATTTTTTTTCTTGCCGGATATCTGAGATTATACTGAATATCATGCAATGTTAAAACATTTATCAAGTATTTAACAAGTATCAGCTAGTCAGATACACTAACTTAATTAGGTACAGTGTTCTTGAAGCGGGGCGCAGCGTCGAACGAGATCCGGCACCCAGAGCAGCAGCATCACCAGCTTTTTCTCTCTAAGTCCTGGGGGTCAACAACTAAACAAAAAAACGTAATTTAGCCACCTAAAACAACGCCCACCTAAACAAATCGATATCCGTGTACATGCACGCTCTATTTTGACAATTTTCAGCGCTTTACTTTTCCGCAAAACAGCAGTTTCATTCGGCACTGCTTTTTCTCCCAACCGTACAACTACCGTATTCCTCCGCTAAAAGCCTGCACAGAGCACAGAGCCGCGGTTTACAAAACAGGAAGGCTTAGAAGAGAGATAAAACACTGACTTACTTTAGAGACAACAAGTCACCTGGCCTCTCTGGTCTGGGACGTTTTCCACAATTTATCCTGGGAATGGTGAAAAAGGTCTGCAGCCAGGGCACCCAGGCATTTAGACAGGAGGCGCATCTCTCTGCCTGTTCACTTCACTCTCTGCAAAAGTTCCTCTTCTGTATTCTCTCTGGTTCATAATTGTATCCTCTTGTCACCAAGGTGAATGGCATATCATCCTCGCTATCAAAATCACTCATAAGACAAGCTAGGAAGATCATTGCTGACCCCTCTCATGTCTTGTATTCAGAATACGAACTGCTTCCATCTGGCAGGCGTTACAGAGTCCCAATCAAGAACAAAAAAAGACACCTCAACAGATACAAATACTCTTTCATCCCCATATCAGTCAGTCTCCTAAACTCAGGTCATAGGTAATGTATTGTTGATTGTACTGTAAATTATTGATGTTTGCACTTTGGTTGTGTGTTTGCACATGTCGGCACTGGTGTGCTATGCACTATTGTTTTTTGTTGTTGTTTTTGTTATGGCACTGTGTACCTATGTGGCAGCCTGTATGTCCAAGACAAATTTCCCTCGGGACAAATTAAAATAATCTTGAAATCTTGAAATAATCTTGAATCTTATTAGGCAAATCCTTCAACTAGGCAACACCACGAGACAGACTGAACAGGACTCCCTCGTATGATATGAGATGATCTTTGCGGTTGGTGTAAACTTAGAGGCCATCTGATGAAGCGCATCACCTCACACCTCCTGACAGACTGAGCTGAATCAGTTGTACACCGGGGCAGATAACCCGCAAAGAAGTTGTGTAAACGGGTGAATCATGGAAGTTGGAAACCCTCATTAGTGTTATGCTTGCCCCTGTCTTTACCCTGCCTTTTTGACACAAAATGGCCCCCGTGAAAAGGGTGTATTGGAGCAAACGAGTCAGAGAGATAACATTAGCGTCCCTTACTTAGCCTCTCAGCTGTAATAAACCTTTGCGAGTGACTGTGTATGTAGCCTGCCTGCATGTATGTGTTTACGTCACGGGTGACGGGTCGGGCTCTTATATTAACGCGGCTAACAGCTAACGGCTAACGATGTGACAACACAGTCTGTTGAGTGGGGAACAGAACAGACAAGATGGTGTCCCAGTACCTGGACAAAGACAGTGAAGAAGATGACGGTGATGATGGCGGTGAGGAACATGTCTCTCATGGGGAAATGGTCCTTGTCCAGCAGGTAGCACAGGGAGAAGGCGATGGCTCCTCGCAGGCCACCGTAGGCTATAATGAACTGGTCCTTGGTGGTCAGCTTGACGATGTGGAACTTGTTGATAACGTAGACCAGAGCAACCACACCTGGGAAGGACAATGTCATGAGAAACTGGGTTTGAGTGTGTGTGTAACAGATTTGGGTCAAATACTGTAATATTTGCTATTTTTTTTGCCTATTTAGTTGCCAGAGTTGACCATTTAGGGCCATAGAATGGGGCTGTATCATAAAACTTACTGGCAGGTTTAGAGTAACGTTAGGGGCAGATACCGTCACGGTAGGGTGCTTCAAAATGCGAAATATTGGGAAGCAATTTGCAAATTTTGCATGACCCGTTTTCTCCATTCTTCCACCCATTTTGGTCACGGTCTATTGTAAAAATGAACGTTAACTAATGAAAATTATCATTTTGAAAAAGAGAAGATGACCATACACGTCACATAAACGTTTTAGCAGGTGCTGGAGTGTAGCAGAGATAAAGTAGCCTAAAGAGAAGGCTGCTGCCACCAATGCTCCTATATATTTATCTTACAGAGCATTGATAGGTCTTCATCAGGTGATGATCACCACTGACCAATTCATAATCTCAGTCAGTGACATCATAAACATTTGGTTTACCATGCCCAACATCATCTGCCATTCTAACATGTCTCTGCTGCCCATTGACAGATACAGACTCAGAGGCAGACTGTTGCATATGTCAAGCTTAATTAACATGTTGGTTGTGATTGGCTGTGATCACCTGTGTTGCAGCTGACTAATAACTAATGTGGATCCATCATGGTATTCACAATCATAATTCATAATTTTATGAATCGGGGTAAATTACCGTGGTGCAGATTTTGCGTGCTGCTGTTCTGTCACTGCAGAGTTTTATGAATTAGCCCTAATAAAAGTCAAATGACTTTTCTCTCTGATTGTGTGTTTTAATAAGCTACTCTATGTGAGATGGCTCCGTAGGCACTGAAGTGACCACAAACCCACTGACCGCTACAACTTAAAAACGGTTTTCCATCACAAGCTCTCCCATCACATGATGTGTGTGGCAGTATCTTGTGATGAGCTCGTGACTCTTGGCAACAACCAATGAAGTCACAGACAGACAGTATATCATCAAAAAAATCACTACAAGAGTGACGGTAGCAGCACGCCAAAAATTGAGATGCAAGACTTCAGATTTCCACTTTCTTTTTTTATTGAGGGTCAACGCGTTTCGGCATATGTGCCTTCATCAGAGCATGCTCTGCTCTGATGAAGGCACATATGCCGAAACGCGTTTAAATGCAAATTAAAACACCCTGGCCTTTTTATCTCTCTTATTCTTTTGAGCGGAGTGGAGCGGTGAGTGCGAGCGGGTGAAATCTGTATCGAGCGGGGAGCGGTCTGGAGCGGCCGTGAGCGCTGGAGCGGGTGGAAAGGACCGCTCTGGGAGCGAGGAGCGGTAATTATCACCGCTCCGCTACCCTAACCCTCTGGTGTATATATATGTATATATATATATATATATATATATATATGCTCTGCTCATTGCTTAACATATTATGTACAGTACTTGCTCTATAGTGAACTTTGTGACAAACGTGTTTCATAAGAAGCTATTCACTTGACTTGTGCATAGATTATCAACGGCAGTCCACCATGACATCATGTTTCCGTTTGAATGTATATCTTAACACACCCCCGCCTGCCATCACATATACGTTCAGAACGTTTGGAAAGCACTACAGTAGAGCTGACCTATGACCCGTGCCACCAGACACAGGATGACAGTGACCGTGACGAAGGTCCAGTTCCAGGAGTGCTGTCCGTCCACCGTGGCCACGCCCAGGAAGTTGAAGATGAGCGTCTCGCTGACGCTGCTCCACATCTTCAGGAAGTACTTGATGGTGGTGTGGGACTTGTGGGATATCTTGGCCTCCACGTAGGGTCGCATCACTGCCCCGCATGCTATCAACCTGTAAGGACAAGGGACAAGATGCTAATGCCTTTTGCATCAGTTGAATGGATAATAAAGTGAGTGAACATTTGATTGTTTTATGAGATTTGAAAAGTTTCCTAACTCCTCAGAAAATGTTCGCTCTTCTTTCTGAATCTAGCTTTGATGGTCTTAGTATAAAAGCAAACATTATCAAATCACTGATTATTGCTTCTGAGAATAATATGGGAACAGCAGTGTTTCCCCTAGAAAAATTTCAGGCCTGGAGGGATTTCGAAATGTACCCCGACCGCAACGATGGGGGCCCTCACTGGCGACACTAAACTTTTAGCTAACCTGTTCGCATCCATGTACGCAATGGCATCCCAAGTATCATCATACTATTATGGGATGCGATGCGAACAGTTGTATTATGGGATGTGCGTTTCCCAGGCAACGACACACGTTGACACGTTTTGGAACAGCGCTGCACGCTGGCACAATGCTCCTAAAAGCAAAATGCTTATTGTTTTTAATGATTTGGCATCTTCTATTACTGTCAACACTGTCAACACCAGCATTGTTGTATTGTAATAATATGCCATAAAGGTTTATTGAAATTTTGGGGAAAGCAGGAAAAAAAATCAATCTTTTTTCTGGCCTGGCGGGGGCGCCGTTGGCCTGGAACACACTGGAACAGGCAATCTGAACAAAATAGCATTTTCAACTCTTCTCCAGCAACAAAGGGGAACAGTGATGTCAGAGGTTACTGCATAACAAATTGCTCCAATTTCCAGCCTAAGTTCCATTCTGATCAGAAAACACACACGACAGCCAGAGAGAGACGTCCCCATCCCAGTCTGGTAACCACTTCTACTATCATGTCAAAGATGCATTCTGATCAGGAAAACACACACGACAGCCAGAGAGAGACGTCCCCATCCCAGTCTGGTAACCACTTCTACTATCATGTCAAAGATGCATTCTGATCAGAAAACACACACGACAGCCAGAGAGAGACGTCCCCATCCCAGTCTGGTAACCACTTCTACTATCATGTCAAAGATGCATTCTGATCAGAAAACACACACGACAGCCAGAGAGAGACGTCCCCATCCCAGTCTGGTAACCACTTCTCCATCATGTCAAAGATGCATTCTGATCAGAAAACACACACGACAGCCAGAGAGAGACGTCCCCATCCCAGTCTGGTAACCACTTCTCCATCATGTCAAAGATGCATTCTGATCAGAAAACACACACGACAGCCAGAGAGAGACGTCCCCATCCCAGTCTGGTAACCACTTCTACTATCATGTCAAAGATGCATTCTGATCAGGAAAACACACACGACAGCCAGAGAGAGACGTCCCCATCCCAGTCTGGTAACCACTTCTACTATCATGTCAAAGATGCATTCTGATCAGGAAAACACACACGACAGCCAGAGAGAGATGTCCCCATCCCAGTCTGGTAACCACTTCTCCATCATGTCAAAGATACATTCTGATCAGGAAAACACACACGACAGCCAGAGAGAGATGTCCCCATCCCAGTCTGGTAACCACTTCTACTATCATGTCAAAGATACATTCTGATCAGGAAAACACACACGACAGCCAGAGAGAGATGTCCCCACCCCAGTCTGGTAACCACTTCTACTATCATGTCAAAGATGCAGAGGCCGAAAAACTAATGTCATCCAAGTTGCATAAGGCACTACAGCTGCTCATCATTCCACCTCTACAGCAATATTGGATTGCCTCAGGAGGTCCCTGAAGACCATCAAGGACACAAACCACCCCCACATGTGAACCACATGTTCTCCCTGTTACCCTCAGGGAGGAGATACACTGTCCCAAAAGCACGCACAAATCGCTTGAGGGACAGTTTCTTCCCGCAGGCCACGAGACTCCTTAACATACACAAATAAACTCCCAACAATCATGTAGTAGCTGTACTGCAGCTGCTACCATTACGTATGTTTAATTCTAATTAGGTCTATGCTATTTGCACCTGTGCAAACAGAATGTTTAATTATTAAACATTATTATAATTATGTTTAAATTATGTCTATACTATTTGCACCTATGTGCAGTGAATATGTCACTGTTTTTTGGCTTGTTTTATTGCTTGTTGTGTCTCTTGTTGTTTTTGCACTCATATGCCCTGCTATTTTGCACTATGTTGTAACGGAGTCTACAGCACAAGAATTTCACATGTGATACTTGTACTACGGACTGGAGTGACAATACAAATCTTGAATCTTGAATCTTGGATTGGCTATAAGGGCATGAGGGAGGGGTGAGAAAAGGAATTGACACTGGGAAGCTGTTTCATGACTCTTATATCAGGGGCTCAGGGGCTCCTGGCCTTTCAACAGACTGTCCTTGACTGAGCGTCTCCGAGGTGCTCTTTTAAGAGAGGCATTAAATAGACCAATGGCCACAGGCAGGAATGATTTCCTGTGCCTCTCCGTATTGCATCTAGGTGGAATCAGTCTCTCACTGAACGTACTCCTGTGTTTGACTAGCACGCCGTGGAGTGGGTGTGAGTCGTTGCTCATGATGGAGCGTAGCCTGGACAACGTTCTCTTCTCTGACACCGCAGTCAGAGAGCCCAGATCCAGCCCCACAATGTCCCTGGCCTTACGGATCAGTTTGTTGAGTCTGTTGGCGTCCGCTGCCTTCAGCCTGCTGCCCCAGCACACAATAGCATACAGTGCTTCCCCACCTGGTTCTACAAGTCCTGGATCTCCCGCTGATGTTTCTCATCCTTGATTTTGGAGATGAGCTCTTGGGTCAGCATCCACTCCTTCGCCCCCTGCTCACTGCAGAGGTCAAAGTAGTGGATTCTCTCCTCCTTCAGGCGTGTTGTCAACCTAAAAGAGACAGGCGAGCAGTGAAACTGTGGGTCAGGCAATTTATACATGAATGAATAAAAACAGCTTCATCAGAAGTCCTGTCGTTTTTTCTGAGTCACAAATGAGAAATGGTCTCTTGTCGTACAACCAGCACTCATGAAAAGAAATGAAAAAAGAAGAGAGACTCACATTCCCTTCAAGTGTTTTGAGTCCTTAGGTGCTTACCTGTTGATCTCTAGCTCCTGTTCCTCACGCTGTCCTTTCAGCTTCTCCAGACTGCGTTTCAACTGGATGTTCTCAGTCTGTATAGATAGATGGTTACAGAGTGAGATGAGAAACAGTAAATGTACAGTATGAAATAGGCCACGCCCATCACGGGGGAAAAGCACAGTTCATTTCCACACACCAGTGTCATTTTCCTTGAATTAAACATAGCTAAAAGCTGTTGTGTGGTGGGCTGCGCAGACAACAAATGTAAAAAAAAAATCGCCAGTTAACATTTTTTTGTACTCCCAAGGAAAACAAGGAAGCCATTGAGAATTGGCAAGAAGAAAAATGTGGATGTTGCTGTCAATGAAGTAAGTTGGAGTGTTCATCTTCCGCAT